>NW_005871073.1:1727466-1748605 GCF_000147115.1 Myotis lucifugus
CCCTGATTGGCCCGGCTCTGTGCGTGACAGGGGGTGGCGCTGATAACCTCCCCATCGACCCTGCCTTGAGTGTGACAGGGGGTGGTGCCCCAACCCCCCAATCGGCCCTACCCTGAGCGTGACTGAGGGTGGCATTGCAACCTCCCAATCCGCCCTGCTCTGTGCATGACAGGGGGCGGCGCCCCAACTCTCCAATCAGCCCTGCTCTGAGCCCGACCAGGGGCTGCACCTAGGGATTGGGCCTGCTCTCTGCCACTCGGGAGCAGGCCTAAGCCAGCAGGTCGTTATCTCCCAAGGGGTCTCAGACTGCGAGAGGGCACAGGCCAGGCTGAGGGACCCTTCTCTCTCTCCCCCGAGAGCACAAATTTTTGTGCACCGGGGCTTCTAGTCATATATAATAAAAGCCTAATATGCTAAGTGTCCAGTGGCCCGGTTGGCTGTTCAATTCAAGTGTAATATACTAGTGATATGCTAAGGCTTCTCAACCGCTTGCTATGACCTGCACTTAACACCAGGGGGCAGACAGTCGACTGGTCGACCAGTTGCTATGACATGCACTGACCACCAAGGGGCAGACGCTCTGACCAGTAGGTTAGCTTGCTGCTAGGGTCCGGCCAATCAGGACCGAGTGAGATGGGCCAGGCATGCCCTGGAGCCCTCCCGAAGTTCCTCTTTGGCTGGCCAACCTCCCACATCCCTCCCCGGCCCTAATTATGCACTGGTGGGGTTCCTCGGCCTGGCCTGTGCCCTCTCACAATCTGGGACCCCTCAGGGGATGTCAGAGAGCCAGTTTCAGCCTGATCCTGCAGGCCAGGCCAAGGGACAATACTGGTGCATGAATTTGTGCACCGGGCCTCTAGTCCTATATAATAAAAGCCTAGGTGGCATCGCATGATGTCATCACAAGATAGCCGCCACCACATCATCACAAAGATGGCCGCCCCACATCATCACAAGATGGCCGCCCCCATGTTGTCACAAGATGGCTGCCACAATATGGCCACCCCCCACATCATCACAAGATGGTCGCCACAGATGGTCATCACAAGATGTCTGCCACAAGATGATCACCACAAGATGGCCTGCAGGGGAGGCAGTTGGGGGCGACCAGGCCGGCAGGGGAGCAGTTAGGTTAGGAGCCAGTGGTCCCAGATTGTGAGGGGTTTGTCCCTGCAGGATCAGGCCTAAACCAGTAGTCAGACTTCCCCTGAGGGGCCCCAGATTGGACAGGGTGCAGGCCGGGCTGAGGGACAACCCCTCCCCCCAGGGTACGAATTTCGTGCACCGGGCCTCCAGTACTATTATAGGAACCTAGTTGTGGGAATAATGGATTCTAGGTGGAGGAGTACTAGAAGTCCAATCAAGGAGATACCATATCGTTTAGGTCATAAAGAACAAGAGACAGGTTCACTTGACAGAGAAATAAATAAATAAATAAATAAATAAATAAATAAATTCAAAAAACCTCTCGCAGGCAGAGGAATGCATAACATAATCAATGCACCTAACAGCATGATGTATATTCAGTAGTGTAAAGATTCCAGGAAAACTGAAATACAGCATGTGGTATGAAATCAGTGAAGCTGCTTGAAGCCCAATGGTGAAGCCTTGTGGTGTAGGGAGGAGGTAGACTTGTGTTTCCTAAACAGGGCTGTGCATCAGAATTACCCAGGGTAGGACAGAGCATGGGGGGTTGTGTTCTAATCTAAACCACCTACTTCCAGGTTGTACCCTGTATCTCTCAAGCCAGAATCTTCAATCTGGAGTCCAGAATTTTCATTTATTTATTTATTTATTTATTTATTTATTTATTTATTTATTTAATATTTTTATTGATTTCACAGAGGATGTGAGAAGGAGAGAGAGTTAGAAACATCAATGATGAGAGAGAATCTTTGATCGGCTGCCTCCTGAACACCCCCTACTGGGGATCGAGCCCACAACCCAGGCATATGCCTTGAGCAGGAATCAAATCATGACCGCCTGGTTCATAGGTCAATGCTCAACCACTGAACCACGCCGGCCAGGTGAGAAATCTTTACTTTTTAAACTCATCTAAGTGATTTGGATAAAATTAGACCAGCACTCTTAGAATTCACTGGTAACAGACTTAATCCTAAAGGAATGACATGCCCTGACCACCAGGGGGCATACAGTCGACCGGTCGCTATGATGTGCACTGACCACCAGGGGGCAGACACTCTGACTGGTAGGTTAGCTTGCTGCTGGGGTCTGGCCGATCGGGACTGAGTGAGATGGGCTGGACATGCCCTGGAGCCCTCCTGCAGTCCCTGCCTGCCTGATCTCCCCTAATTAGCATATTACGCTTCTAATATTTTGTAAATCTTTAATTACAAAAAAGGTAACATGACTAGATGTTGCAATGTATCTGTGAAGGCTAAGCAGAAGCTTCCAAAATATTAATTAGTGAAGTGGCTGTCCTTATCCTTAGGTCTAAGGCAGTGGCCAGGAGGAATGGCAGCCTATACAGCTGTGTAAGTTGAACTCTGCACAACTCCAGGAGGGGACATTCCCCATCGATGACAATATGAATGACACCCCATGAACTTGTGCAGTGCACATTCCTATATACTAACATATACAGCCGTTCTGCCAGAAGGGAATTGGGCCAGGAAAGAAATCTTAGTCTTTATATTCTTAGAATGTCTGGAACATTTCTTCTAATTTTATGAATAGAATATGGAAAAACCTGCAATGCAGGTAGATGGGAAAAGAAGAGAATTTAAAAATAAGTCCTACATACATGGGGACTATAGGAAAAGTGTTGGGGTGGGGTTGGGGAAGGGCGTTCTGTGGTAGAATGACTATGCATTCTGCTATTTAGAAATATGTCTAAAGGGCTCATAATTCAGTGACTTTCCTTCACTCATTTAAATGGATCCCTGAGGGACCTATGTATCCCAAAGGTCTATAACCTGAGTATATGCCTGAGAATCTGGAAGAGAGGAGCTGCCTCCTAATGCCTTTACCTAGGGTAACCTCTTAGGTTAGTAGAGAAGGGAGACCATGTGCTGGTCATCAAACCAAGGAGATATTGAATCCCATTCATTCCTTAGCATCCCTAAATATATTTTATTTATATGTTCAATGCACATACCTTATCAAAAATAATAACCACAAGTGGGCAATTTAGTACCAACTTAATATATAAGATCTTATTTTCGTTGTTGTTGATCTACCCCAAAATAAAAGAATTTTTTTTTCTTCCCCTAGGATGGAGGCAAGCATTTTTATTCCTAAGGCCTTGTTTCTCCATTCCTCTATATCATCTATGAATTAACTACAGTTAAATCTTGAACAATGCAGGAGTTAGGGGCACCAACCCCAGCACAGTCAAAATTTGAATATAATTATTGACTCTTTAAAAACTTAAGTTGACTGGAAACATACCAAGAATATAAATAATAGATGAACACATATTTTGTATGTTATATATATAATATATTATATATTATATCTTACTAGAGGCCCAGTGCACGAAATTCGTGCACTTGGGGGGGGGGTCCCTTAGCCCGGCCTGTGCCCTCTCGCAGTCAGAGAGCCCTCAGAGGATGTCCAACTGAAGGCTTAGGCAAACGGCTCTCCGACATCCCCCGAGGGGTCCCAAATTGCAAGAAGGCGCAGGCCAGGCCAAGGGACCCACTGGTGCACGATCAGGGCTGGGGAGGGATGTGGGAGGTTGGCCAGCTGGGGAGGGACTGCAGGAGGGCTCCAGGGCATGTCCAGCCCGCCAGCTGGGGAAGGACTGCAGGAGGGCTCCAGGGCATGTCCAGCCCATCTCACTCAGTCCCGATGCCCCCTGGTGGTCAGTGCACATCATAGCGACCGGTCGACTGTATGCCCCCTGGTGGTCAGGGCACGTCATAGCAAGTGGTTGAGTGGCCTTAGCATATCATTAGCATATTATGCTTTGATTGGTTGAATGGCCGACCAGGTGACCAACCACTTAGCATATTAGACTTTTATTATATAAGACTAGAGGCCCAGTGCCTGAAATTCTTACACTGGGGGAGGGTCCCTCAGACCGACCTGCACCCTCTTGCAATCTGGGACCCCTTGGGGATGTCCGACTGCCCCCTGAGGAATCAGGCCTAAACCGGCAGTTGGACTTCCCTTTCGCAATCCAGGACCGCTGACTCCTAACCGCTCACCTGCCTGCCTGATTGCCCCTAACTACTCTGCCTGCCTGCCTGATCTTCCCTAACTGCTCATCTGCCTGCCTGATTACCCCTAACCACTCGCCTGCCTGCCTGATTGCCCCTAACTACTCTGCCTGCCTGCCTGAACATGCCTAACCACTCTGCATGCCTGCCTCATCACCCCTAACTGCTCACCTGCCTGCCTGATCACCCTAACCACTTGCCTACCTGCCTGATCTCCCCTAACTGCTCGCCTGCCTGCCTGATCATTCCTAACCACTCTGCATGCCTGCCTCATCACCCCTAACCACTCGTCTGCCTGCCTGATCACCCTAACCACTTGCCTACCTGCCTGATTGCCCCTAACTGCTCTGCCTGCCTGCCTGCCTGATTACTCCTAACTGATTGCCTGCCTGCCTGATTGCCCCTAACTGCCTCTTCCTCAGCTCCCGCCACCATGGCATCATCCAGAATGACGTCTGGAAGGTCATTCGGCTGTCCGGTCTAATTAGCATATTACGCTTCTAATATTATAGATAATAAAGTATGCTAGAGAAAAGAAAATGTTATTAAGAAAATTACAAGAGAAAATACATTTACACTATTTATTGAAAAAAAATCCACATATAAGTGGAACCATGTTTTTCAAAGGGTCACTTGTAGTTTTGTGTTCTAGAAGAGAAAAAAAAGTCAGATTTGTTGAGAAATGGAGATGGAAACTAAGAAACATGCCTTTGTTTTTGAAATTCTGAGCCAAGGTCATAAACTAGTGGCCAAGGGATGGGCAAGCAGATGTGTTTTGTTTGGCCCACACGGAGGGTATTTTTCCTAATTGAGCCAATTATTTTAAAATACGATGATTTCATGTTTTTAAGTACATCTCTAGCTTTTCTTTAAAAATTGGAAGATCTGGCTACACTAGACCCACATGACAACACTTAGCAGAGCCAAGTACCGGCTGTCCCTTTGGACAAGACTTGTTTTCCTGCTCAGCACAGTCGCAGCACCCCCTACTGGCTCCCTGGCTTACCTGCTGCAGTCATTCCACCGTGAAAGCCTGGTCCTGTGGGCCCCAGTGCTAGCAACTCCTGGTTAGAACTTTGGGGAGAACTAAACTATGTCATGACGTTGGTATATTATACAATAAATGTTTGAGAAGGACTGGCTACATTGCAAAGGCCAGTTCAAAGTGAAAATGTGGGACCCTTGTTAAAAAATTGTTTAAGAATTACAAAATGACAATACAGCATTAAGTCGGGGGGTGGGGGGCGCACGTCTAAGCATGGGGCCCTGTGCAATGGCACAGGCTATGCACCCAGGAAGCCAGCCATGTTTCTCATCAAACGTTTATCTACTAGTTTTGCCATCTAGTCACAATTTTTGTCATAATCAGCTATTACTGTGATGACTTTGCTGGCAAAATAGTAAATTGCTATTTTCATTATTCCTTCTACATTTACTAACTGACATTCTATAGGGTGTCCCAAAAATGTATACACACTTTAACAGTGGATGGCTCAATTTTGAAAATGAAATGTATTTAATAAACACTGCTTTTAAAATTATTCAAAGTGTGTGTATACATTTTGCGGGGGGGACACTCTATAAAGAAAGCTTCCCCTTCCCCGTGTATGTGTGTGATCAATATGGACGCATGGACTCTTATTTTATTCATTGGGCTCTAATTCATGCTATCATTCTTTATGTTAATGCTTCTACTGTCCCAGATGTGGACAGTGGGGGGGGGGGGGTCAGTTCAAATTGGCTTCTGTGCTCTTTTCATGCCCCCTTCAGGTTTTGAGCATTTCCTTATTATTTCACACAAAATGTTCCAGGTTCGGCCCAGCGATAGAAAAAGTGGAAGAGCTTTCGTTCCTTTTATTGAGAAACTATGTTCTGAACCCTACGCGTGTTTATGACAGCAAGTTTTTTTTAAAATAATTATGAAATGATTCATCAGTGTATAATAGTCGGTACGTGATAATTATTCAAAAGTTGGATCTTGCAGTTTACATGACCCATAAGTTATGTTGACATAAATGACATCTAAGATTGTCTACTAAGTTCATTTCTTTGTGATGTATCAGCAGGAATGTTCATATAATTACACAGAAATGCTGTCTCATTATAATTAATTTAATGAATTCCTTTGTTCCTCAGCTTTTCAGGACTCGATACTACCTATTTTTCAGGATATGGTGAGACTTAAATAAACTGTTCTTAAACCCTTGGAGAAAAGCACTATGTAGAGATCAAGAAATTCTGGCTCATTTCATTTTACTTAACAATTGCCAATAACTTATTCAAACTGCCTGTTAATGTTGCAGCTAATTTGTATGAATAGTTTAAAATGAGGCAAAAGAAATTAGTAAGTCACATGAACTAGCCAATGTTTCCCACAGCAACAGGCATGTAGTCAAATTGAAGATTAAGTCATTAGTTCTATACAGGGTAAAGAAAGAATTCCCAAACACACGGTCTGGCTTTTTCACAAGCAGCCACCAGGTGGCAGAGCACTACACACAGTGGACCCGGCAGAGCAGCTTGAACCTCATTTAACACTGAGGTGGTAAGTGTGGGCTTTGGGTTGATTTATTTTCTTTATAAAACCAATTCCAGAATACCTTAATATTTCAATTTTTAACTGCTATTTAGAAAAAAATATTTCTTCCTCTTATTATTCCAAAAAATGACGTCATGTTATGTCAAATTATATTTTCATCACTTGGCATTTTAATAAAACCCACATATCCGGAAGTTTTCACCTTTGTTGTTCTAGTGTGCCAGTACAATCATAGTCTATCTAATTATAGTATAAAATAAAAGAAATATTTGGAACAAGCTTTACTTCAAATTTTAGTAGGTTTGAGTTTAAAATCTATATGTAGTTAGAATTGTCATATCTAAGTATTTGCAAACATGAATAAAATGTATGTATACAGAATTCATAACAAACATCATTGTTTTACAAATTCAAAAGATGAATCTATACATTGATTTGTGTACAGGCCTCTAAGAAAATTGCTACCTCCCTCTGTACATGTGTATGAAATCTACAGGTGTCCTAGAAAAAGAGTGAGTAATTGTAGTTAAATTGATCAGGATTACAGACTTCCATGTCAAATTTTTTTCTTTAGAATTTTGAATGTTACTACTCCTCATGCTGTTATGTTTGTTCTTTATGTTAAATATAATGTTCAATACTTAGACAAGTCATTATAAATTTTAAATATCTACATTCAATCACCAAGTCTGTAATATATAATCCACTGCTGTTGGTTTAAAACAATCATTCTAACATTGATGTTCACTGATTCAGATGACAACGGATTCTTGATTTTATACAACTGTTGACAGATTATTTTGGATCCCTTGCTTTTGAAGGACTTTTATGACACTGAATTTTCTTTAGGATCATGTATGTAAAATGTAAATAGTACACTTTCAATTTAGAGAGCCATGCTGAGGATTTCAAAATACAGCACAGCTGCATACTTAAGACTATAATTGTGGTTTGGTGGTGAAAAAGTAGAGGTGAATTAAGAGAATCTCTAAGTGAAGGCTGATAGGACACGGTGTCCCTTAATACACAAATAAAGATAATCAAATGCTGAGAAATTTTAACAATTGTTTTCCTGCTACTGCTAGTGTGTGTTAGATGCAGTGGCAGTAACATCCGGTTTATCCCTTTAATCTCTAGTTTACACTTCGCACTTGAAAAACAAAGGGACATTTTTTCTTAAATATTCCATTTGTGTTTTCACTTACAAACTTCTGGAGGTACTTGGCACGTGTTCCTCCGTGAACTTACATTTTTCTTTCTTGCTTGGATCTCCTTTTTGGATCCTAAACTTAACTGTTTACCCAGACTTCTCTATAATGCACTCGAAGCAAATCAGTCCTCTAAATGAGAAAATACTATTTGTGGGGACATTCTTCCACTCAAGGAATGAAGAATGGTTCTTTAGAAGGGTTGCATTTCACAAGCCGTATTGATAGTCCCTTCTTTTTTCTCTTTCCATATTTTTAAAGCTGAAAAGCTCCATCTGATGCCTTAATCCTTGGCTGGTCGGTCAGCGGGCTGCTGCCCTGTTGATGTTGAGCAATCTAAATACAGAAATGAGCGTATAGCTTGCATCAGTTCCAGTATCATGCCTTGTTTCTATGGAAAATACATGATTTGATTTAATTACATAATCTGCCGTTCTCTGAGCCAGGGCTTCCAACAGGGCCAAACAATTCTGAAGCAGGTTTGTCTTTTTCTTTTCTTTTCTTTTTTTAAGAGGGCTAATCAGAAGGGATTTGTGATATGGAAATCACTAAGAGGTAATTATGAATGATTTTGTGCAATTCAAAAGTGAAAAATTCCTCCCAAAGCCCCAACTCTTTGAGTCTATTTTGTTTTAAAATAATGGAAGTTTGTTGCTTACTTCCCTTTCACACTAGTATGTACATGGATATCTCAAATCCAAAAATGAAAATATGCTCCTGTGAATAAAGATGAATAGATTACAAGTGACAATAAGAAATGACACATAATATACCTATAGAAGGAGAAATTTCCACATGATGACAGACAAGGGAATTTATTCCATGAAAATAATATTAATAGCGGGTTTTGATACAGAGATTTTTTTTCATTGTTTCTTTATAATCAGAGAAGAAAAACGTTTTTCAGAAAACTTTCCATAGTCTGTTGACATGAACATTATTTTTTCCTATTAAAGTAGAAACTAGTAATTACATTTTTTAAATGACACTCTGGTAATTATGTATTTTAAATATGAATCCTGATGTTTAATTAGGTCATATGACTGTAATATCAGCTTGCGTTGGCAGCAGATTATCAAATCCTAGCAATGCCTCCTTAGAGAAATGCAAGAAGAAAAGGCTGTTATAATTGTGATACTTAAATAGAATAAACCATAATGCAGTACAGTATTCTTTAACTATTTTAATGTTTACTAATGTTATTAAGTAATGCAGTTTATTATCATGGCATGTTCTTAGATAATTACTCTGGTGGCAATAAGCACATAGGAATAAGCATGCTGTTTTTTTGCGTGTGTTTTTTTCTCCCAGGAAAGCTTTCAAATTAAGCACAGAGTAGAATTAAGAATACATATTTGAAAGTGGTGTTGTGTATTTTTATCACACACAAATATATATATATATATATATATATATATAATATATATATATATAATACATAGTGGTAATTTTTTTCTGAAATTACATTGTGATTGGATGTTAGATAAGTAATTTTTAATTTTTAACTTATATCAGAAATCTGTATTCTATTAACTCTTACTTTCACTTTTCTCTAATTTTCACTAATAAATCATGCAGTGCAAATTAAATCTCTTATTTTTAATATAATTATATATTATTTACAATCAATAGTTTCTAAAAAGCTTAAACATATACTAAGATTTTGTATTTTAATGTTTGATTTTGCACTTACTACAATAAGTTCGGATTTTTACTTCCTTTTCGTTTTAATCCCTCCTTGCTTCTATAAACCACACTGACTGGTATTTACTAGTTTTATTTATTTGGCACAAACACAAGAAAGATATAACAGAGTTTAGGTATTCCAGGGTTCGTGCAGCCCTCTTTCAGGAGCATTTTTCTTATTAAAGAGATCCCTTTACAAGGTACGTGTTGCACTTCTTCGATACCTGTGGGAACTGTATTCCTTAATATTATATTCCTCCCCAAAATTTGCTCTTTAAGATACAAAAGTTAACTGTTAAATAGCTACCAAATTCATTTGTGTAGATTTAATGATACAAATGCTTTTGAATACTTATGAATTTTAAAGTCTCCTTATAACGTGTCTAATGAATTACACAGTTAAAACAACTTGAGTACTTTTCCATTTAGTTCATAAAAGCTAGGATTTCCTTATATACAGGTAACTTTACTACTCAAGAAGTCTGCCTTGAAATTGTTCCACACACATTGCCCTTGACGATGCTACCAGAATTTTTATTAAAAAATCCTGCCTTTTTCCCTTGTAGGTATATATGTTGTAACTCATAGCTATAAATATATGTATTTTGTATGAGAGAAAAATTCCTTTCTGAATGACAAAAATCTAATATTGCTTGAGTGGATTTGAAGATTAGATATTTTATTGAATGGGAAAAATAAAAGAAATTGCTTTTATCATTCACTTTGTGTCTTTTTGTGTTGAAAGCCGTTAACTGTATCACAAGCAGTGACAAAATGTGTGTACTAATGTTACTGTATTTATAAACAATATTTGGAGCTTATGATTTACTTCAAGAAATCTATTTCTTAACACTAGGGGTCATTTTAGCTTGTGGTAATATTGTAAGATATTTAGTTTTAATGAAAGAGAAGGTCAGGAATATGATATTTCCTAGAAAAGTGCTATCCTGGAAAAACATTTTCCTGGGCTTAGATCCCTAATTTTTCCCCTAGTTGGACTATGAATAGATTCCATTCCTTGGTCTAATTTTTAAAATGTCAAACAAAATGTGCTTTGAGTTTCTTATCTAAAGTTCATTTTTGTTGCTTCTACTAAAATGTTCAGGCTGCTTTTGAGGTTCAGATCCTGTTTTTTGGCTGTGTTCGCTATTTAATATTTTGTCAGCTCTTGGGTTTGCTTGGTCCTTTTCTTGAGGACCACATTCCCACCCTCCTGAGCCTCAGTGAAAGTCTTCCATATTTTTCACTGACTCTCAAAATGCTATGAAGGATAGCAAAAAGCATCCATTAGAATGGAGGTGTTTGTCCCCCCCCCACCCCCACATAACAAAATGAATACTTTCCATTACTATAGCTCAGCTTTCCCTACTCTGAAGTTTTTAAAATTGCAAGCTCCTTCCTGGAAGTACTTTCTGTTCTCCCTTTGGCACTTAATAATATATCAATTCCTTATTTTTTGTGTGAAAATTCACTTTAAGGCCATGGTACTGGACATGAAAGATGATATAAGGAAATGCCGTGTTCTTTTTCAGAGTAGCATTATGTATTTTAGAATGCACTATAGATTATGTAATATGAATTATGATTTTGTTTATATTGAATAGAGTGTGTAATTGCAAGCTATAAATCATTTCTGGGTATCTGAAAAATGTAGCCTTCCTACTCTAGTTACACACATAAATAAAGATAGTTGTATTTGTTTTTCTAAATCCAGTTTTAAAAATCTGCTTAAAATCTGTTGTGCTTCAGAAAGCATAGTGTATTCTGTTTAACATTTTCAATTGAAAGTCAAAGTATTTCCTTTGATTCAAAAACTAGATACATTTTCTATTTCTAGTATGTTTAGACCTGTGGAATATACCAAGAGAAAGTTATGTTTTCTACTAAAAATGAGCATATAATAAAAATGTCCATTAAGCTTATATTGATATGATAGGGAGTTCCACTTTTTCTTAGAATTATGGCCTGAATTTCCAGACATGTCAATGATGCTGTTCAGAGCTATGGCTGCACAGGCCTGTGTTCTGCTCACAAGACTCTCCTACCTGAAAAGAAAAATGAAAGAACAATACCGTGTTTTGGTTCTGCTCCTAATTGTCCATTCTGTTTCAAGTAACTGGGGAAAATAAAAGAGACTAAAGTATATTTTTAGTCGATAAAGTTTTAATGTTCTCATACCTAAGGACCAAAGGGTTCTAAACTGCAGGGAAGTTTTATTACAAGCTTAATGGAAAATGGCAAAACATGCATAAACAATATTAGTGCTCACACTATAGGCTTAAAGTTACACGTTGATGGTTAGCATATCCTGTTGCAAAAATCCGGATGTCTGTACTAGATGAAGCTAACATGCCACATTCCTAAAAAGTCCATAATTTAAAGTCATTTGGAAGAATGATGTTGAAAGAATAGGATGTAATGCAAAAGGTGTGGTGGTGGGAGTTTTAATTTAGCCAAGTTTTAACTTAATCTCTGTCTTTTACCAGCTGTGTGACCTTTAGGAGGTTACTACCCTTTCTCAGCTTTTGTTCCCTCACCTACATAATGATTAAGAGGCTGAAAATTGTGGTCTCCACTATCTTTCCTGTGTTGGTGATTCAATGTATATTTCTGGCCTATAGTCTTAACAACCAATTTTCTTTCTCAGAAGGCAGCATGGCCCTACACTCTTTTGGACAGTATTAGATAAACATCAGCTGCTTTGTAATGAGAATGTTGTGTACACACAGTGTGTGTCTTCCTCAGTAGATGTAATTACATTAATCTTCAAAATAGTACCTCTGTAAAAGGTACCTCACTGTTATGGATGTAACATGTTAATGAAGGGATTAGCACATATATAGTCATTCTAATGTAGAAGCTCTAAAATAAGAGTGTAGAAGATAACTGTATATTACTATGTTTCTAGTAACAGAAACCTTACTGGAGCCAAATCCATCAACACTGCAACTCTGGAAGAAAAACCCAATGGAGCCGTTAACAGTATTATTTTTTATGAAGTCAAATTCTCTGAAAGGTCAAAGTCTTTTCCAAAACAGTGATGATACTCATGGATATTCACTCAAACTTATTTGTAAATGTGTATTAAAAAATTTGACAACTCCTCTTTTTCCCTTTTTCTTTGGAGACTCGTAACTCTGACCTTATTGGAACAGGTGACATGGCATAAAATATCACCATTTAAAAAAACATATTTCCAATATCTATTAGTTGCTATTCTTGAATGGCAGCAACAAGATTTGGTGTCATAAAAATGGTAGCCCCCACGAGAAACACATTGCAAGAGCAACTCCTTCCCACCCTCCTCCCTCCCCCGAAATAATAACAATTTGCTAAATTGTTGGGAAGTTGTTATAATTCCTTTTCCAAATTATTACTCGCCCTTTAGGTTAGAAATGAGGCCAGGGTTAGCAATCAGCTATAAATGGTAGGATTTTTCAAGTAAGAAGCACTTGTCTGATTGTGAAGTGGAGGCCATTACTGTCTTGATTGGGCCTTTTTTTTTTTTTTTTTTTTCAGCTTGCTTGATTTGTGGTTGAGAGCGAACATTCACTCCTGTACTGTGAGCAATCAGAGCCTCCCTCTCATTTTTTGCTTAGCGATTTAGGGTCCACTACTTTGGCACAGCTGCCACCTTTTAGCCTCCATCATGCAGAATATATTCTTTAAAAAGGATGGGGGATGGGAGCAGGTAACTAATGTACATTTGGCTTCTTGATGTACCTATTTTATATTTTCAGAGAGAACTTTTTCATTCAAGAACAATCATGTTGGAACTTGGACTTCTACACTCAATAAATAAGTTTGGATGGAGACTTGAAGCTTGTTAGAGTTTATTTTCCATGTCTTTATTTATACCTCCAAAAACAAACAAACAAACAAACAAACAAAACAGGTTTGGGAGACAAAGCTGACACTAAGGCATTATAGGGCACTTTTAGCTTTGCACTAGCGTAGTCTTTGTTCTCTGGGAAATGATACAGAAACAAGGGCTTTTTTCTTTGCTTCTGTTTTGGAGGGCATTTCATAAGTTTCACACCAAATTTAAGGTCTCTAGGCTCTACTAAGAATATAAATGAGTCTTAAGATACCTAGGAATAGAATTGCTGAGTCATACAGTAAATTTATGTTTAGCTTAGAAACTGCCAAACTGTTTTTGCAAAATGGGTGCATCATTTTCTATTCCCAACAGCCAGGTATGAGAGTTCCAATTTCACCATGTTCTTGCCAACACTTGTTACTGTCCATTGTTTTCATTATAACCATTCTAGTGGGTGAAAAATTTACCTCGTTGTGGTTTTGATTTGTATTTCCCTAATGGCTAATGATGATAACAATCTTTTCATGGGCTTATTTGCTATTTATATATTTCTTTTGAGAAATGTCTATTCAAATCTTTTGTCCATTTTCAATCAGGTTGTTTTCTTATTATTGACCCGTAAGAAACTCTTTATATATTCTGGATACAAGTGCCTTATTGGATTTATGATTTGCAAATATTTTCCTTCAAGTCTGGGTTAAGTTTTCAGTTTCTTGCTAATGTATTTAAACCACAAAAAATTTTAATTTAGAGCAATTCACTTTTGAACTCTTAATGGAGCACAACATTGCATCAGTTCTGAATGTAATTCTTTAAAGAGTCAGAGAGAAAGAGAAATAAAAGCTTAAAAACAAAAATCAATAATTATACTTGGGTCAGTGTGAGAAAAGGAATAAATTGTCTTGCTAATCCATTGCCTTTAAATTAATCTGAAAGCTTTCACCAAAAGAAAAAGTTTTGTGTGTTTTTTAACTCTTCATTGCTAACTTTATGTGGGTTATTTGAATCTTATCCTAGCTAGGATTAAGGAATTCAAAATTCAGCCTTGCCCTGGTGACAAATGGTTTTGAACAATGGACATATCTGAGGGAACCCAAAGCCACAAACAAGACTCCTTGTGCACCCACCTCTGAGTGACAGTAAATGGCTGAAGAAAAAAATTAGGATGCAAAGAAGCTTATTCTCAGGCAGGAGCCCCTGAACTTTACCCTCCCAGGACCACAGCCTTACCTTATTTGTGAAATGCCTTCTTCTTAGGTCCACCCACATCAGTGATTAGTAACAGCAGCAACTTTACAACCATTGCTGAATGCCATGTTTTCCGGACAAATTTGGTAGAGATGTAGATAAACGACTACCAATAAATGCATCTGCTTGGGAGTTCCTCTAGGGGGAAAGAGGAAGAAAACAGAAGCCTACTTTGAGGCAGACCTAGAACTTGTTTGCAATGCCCATGGCTCAGCTCTAGTGCAGCAGAGGTGTATGTGCCATGCTTTTAGCAATAAAATGGCAAGCATTTCGATGCTTTTCGGAGTCTATAGTTTCAAAGTACCCAGCAATGCAATCTTCAGAAAATTAAATAATTGACTGTTAAGCTTTCTTTGCAAGTCCAGATTTTCATCTGGCATTTGTTGAGCATCATAAACAAGATATGCCCATAATGCTATTTGGTTACATCTTGCTTCTTTCCCACCTTTGTACCATTATGAACTTCACCATCAATATCCAAAAAGCACATCTGATTGCAAAACTATTGAGGAGTACTCCCATTTGACTTTATATTAAACTTCAGATGTTTGTTATTTTTTTTAAACAAAAACTCTGGATATAATTGAAAATTCAATAACAATCATTGTTACATTTTATCTTATAGATGTGAATGTTGTTGCAAATATAGTGTTAAAAAAATGGTAAGTGTTGTGTGGCCTAAACGTTTCTGTCAAATTCTCTTGCACCTAAGTAAGAAGTCATTACCTGTATAATTTTTACACTTAATTTAGCACTATGTGTCACCTGGAAATTCTCTTTTAAAAAGTGACTTTCAATTGAAACTCCTCTAAGAATATAACTGAGTCCTAAGAACACAGTTAATCTATTTTTGACAGAGTTGCCTATTTGTTCAAATTAACACTGAAAACTGAACTGAAGGATGGTGAAGTTAAGGCTATTGATTGCAATCAACCTAGTGAAGTTGAAATGCAGTGCTAATAAGTAATTAATTAGGAAAAAAACATAAAGGCCTATTAAGTATAGTCAAGTTCCACCAGGAATAAAAACAGTGAGTTGAGAACAAGAAATTGTCTAGATAAATGTCCGGTCACTGAAGCAGTTCCCAGTAGCATTCATAAAATGAAAATAGGAAAGGCATAGCCCCACACAATAATCTGTGCTCTGGAAAGAAAAGAAGGCCGAAGAGAAGGAGGGCAGTAGTGTTGATTTCTCCTAGGAACAAATGGAACCTTAGTAGAATCCACCTACATCTGTGGTTTAGATCAATAAGATTTACTGTAAAGCAAGGTGAATATTCTTTGATCTCTTAAGAGACTGTCAACTAAGCAACTTTACAATGGAAGGAATTAAGCCACTTTTGCTATCATGAAAGTTCTAGAGAAATGGAAATAGACTTGTTATAATTTATCAAAACCTGAGGGTAAGCAGGCCTCATCAGCCTAATTTATAGCTGGAATATTAACGGTATTCACCCAGGCTTCATTGTTTTCTGCTCACACATGCTCTGTAAGACCTCAGAGCCCTGCAAAGGACTCATCCAGTTTGTTTTGGTAATTAGGTAGAGAGCAATGGTTTCTTACAACTTTTTACATCCTACCCAGGAATCTCCCCAAATTGGTTAGCAGATTTAAAAAAATCTTTTTTCACTTTCATATTTCATAGGCTTATATAATATTCAATTAAGTTAGGTGATTGCTACAACTGTATCCCAGTAGCTGTCATGATCAGCTTGAGGACAAACAAAGCTGAATTTGGGTAAACACCGTACTTAACTGGTAGAAAAAGAAATGCCAGGGCACTATTAACCCCAAGTACTTATGGCATAGGGGCTAGTAAATATGCTTTGGGTTATGGAGACTCTCAAACAATGAAAACAAACAAAGAAAACAAAGCCCAACATATTCTGTGTTCCCTGTAGCAAATTTGATCCTGTATAACATGGACATAAAGTAGCACTTTAAATAAATGAAAACTCCCCATCAGGAGTGCTAATTATGTATACAGCTCAAACTAACAAACAGGTATAAACACTTTGCTCATCCAACTCAAATGTCAGTTTATTCAGCAAACGTTTTTATGCTTTCTATATTGCTAACTCATTCTAATCAGACTCTCTACTGTAAGGACATTGATTATCCATCTCTATCTTGCATACCTGTTAACTAGCACCTCATAACTGCTTTAATCTTTTTTTAATCTTAAACAGTTTCATTATTTTATCAATTAATTTTCAGCAATGACTATTCTGTTCACTGTTGTTAATAATTTATCCCTTAATTTCATAATGATGTTTTAATTATCAATTTGTTTTCTCCAGTAAATAGTGCCTCTCTTTTCCCATTTTCTTTGAATTCATAAGAAACTAGTCTCATGAAACACACATACAATTTTTTAGGTTGGAAAAAAAAGAACAAAAAAGTCACCTGTGAGTTTCCTATCTAGAGACATATTACCATTGATAACCTTGATTTATAGCTTTCCAGCTTTTGTTTTCTGTATATACATTTTAAAATATTATTTATTATTTTAGTGAATCTGATCATACCATTCTTAATTTTCATAGTTTTCTTTTTTCACTCAACAATAGGATGATGATTTTCTCATTTTATTTAATGTTTTTATCTCTCTATATAAAAGTCTAATATGCAAAGTGTCCCCTTGGGAGTTCTACCGGGAGACTGAGAGTTCAATCGCTCGCTATGATGTGCACTGACCACCAGGGGGTGGCATGGAGTGAAGGAAGGTCCTGGCCGGCAGCCGGAAGGCCCTGATCAGCTCTGATCACCAGCCAGGCCTAGAGATCCTATCTGTGCACGACTTTCATGCACCAGGCCTCTAGTAAGAATATATGTGTTCAATCCTGACCAGTGTGGCTCAGTTGGTTGAAGCATTGTCCCATATACCCAAAGCTTATGGGTTCAGTTCCAGGTCACAAGATGTTTGGGGCTCATCTTCTACTTTCTTTACCCGAGTCGTAGAATCAGTACTTTTGCCAAGAAACCCTGGATCCTTTTAGTGGAGAATGGTACTTAAAAGCCAAGATCTTGGAGCTAAAAGTGCTCATTATTATTGTTGTGTCACTGTTCTCAGGCTCTTTCAATGTGCAGAGAGGGGGAGCATTGGTATTTCCAGAAATGCCTACATTTATACTTACCCGTATATCTATAGTTATTATAATCTAAGCCTCCATTCCAAACATCACAGGGTTCTTTCTAGTTTCCTCCCTTTTCATATTTGCAAATCCCTTCTGGACATTGAGAATCCCATCTCCCACTATTCTTTTTTCTTTTAATCTTTATTGTTGAAAATATTACATATGTCCCCTCTTTTCCCCATTGACCCCTTCCAGCCCACCTCTGCCCCCCTGCCCCAGGTCTTCACCACCCTATTATCTGTGTCCAGGGGTTATGCATATATGCATATAAGTTCTTTGGTTGATCTCTTCCCACCCACCCCCACCTTGTCTCTAAGATTTCCACTATTCTTTTTTTAATTCTTTATTGTTTATAGTATTACATAAGTCTCCTTTTCCCCCCATTGACCTCTCCCTGGCCACCCCCACACCCCAGCACATGCCCTCACCACCACCCCCAGTCTGTGTCCATTGTTATACTCATATGCATGTGTACAAGTCCTTTGGTTGATCTCTTATCCCTTCAGCCCCCGCCTTCCCTCATAGGTTAGACAATCTATTCGATGCTTCTATGACTCTGGTTCTAATTTTGCTCATCAGTTTATTTTGTTCATTATTTTCCACAAATGAGTGAGATCATGTGATATTTATCTTTCTCTGACTGACTTATTTCACTTAGCATAATGCTCTCCAGCTCCATCCATGCTCTTGCAAATGGTAGGAGAGCCTTCCTTATTACAGCAGCATAGTATTCCATTGTGTAGATGTACCACAGTTTTCTAATCCACTCATCAGCTGATGGGCACTTAGGCTGTTTCCAAATCTTAGCTATTGTAAATTGTGCTGCTATGAACATAGGGGTGCATATATCATTTCTGATTGGTGTATCTGTTTTCTTAGGATATATTCCTAGAAGTGGGATCACAGGGTCAAATGGGAGTTCCATTTTTAGTTTTTTGAGGAAACACCACACTGTTTTTCACAATGGCTGCACCAGTCTGCATTCCCACCAGCAGTGCACGAAGGTTCCTTTTTCTCCACATCCTCTCCAGCACTTGTCGTTTGTTGAATTGTTGATGATAGCCATTCTGACAGGTGTGAGATGGTACCTCATTGTTGTTTTGATTTGTATCTCTTGAATGATTAGTGACTTGGGGCATGTTTTCATATGTCTCTTGGCTTTCTGAATGTCCTCTTTTGAAAAGTATCTATTTAAATCCTTTGCCATTTATTTATTTATTTATTTATTTATTTATTAAATCTTTATTGTTCAGATTATTAGAGTTGTTCCTCTTTTTCCCCCCATAGCTCCTCCCCTCCACCTGGTTCCCACCCCACCCTCTGCCCTGACGCCCCCTCCCCCACTGTCCTCATCCATAGGTGTACGATTTTTGTCCAGTCTCTTCCCATCCCCCCCACATCCCTTTCCCCACGAGAATTGTCAGTCCACTCCCTTTCTATGCCCCTGATTCTATTATATTCACCAGTTTATTCTGTGCATCAGATTTTTTATTCACTTGATTTTTAGATTCACTTGTTGATAGATGTGTATTTGTTGTTCATAATTTGTATCTTTACCTTTTTCTTCTTCTTCCTCTTCTTAAAGAATACCTTTCAGCATTTCATATAATACTGGTTTGGTGGTGATGGACTCCTTTAGCTTTTCCTTATCTGTGAAGCTCTTTATCTGACCTTCAATTCTGAATGATAGCTTTGCTGGATAAAGTAATCTTGGTTGTAGGTTCTTGGTATTCATCACTTTGAATATTTCTTGCTACTCCCTTCTGGCCTGCATAGTTTCTGTTGAGAAATCAGCTGACAATTGTATGGGTACTCCATTGTAGGTAACTAACAGTTTTTCTCTTGCTGCTTTTAAGATTCTCTCTTTGTCTTTTGCTCTTGGCATTTTAATTATGATGTGTCTTGGTGTGGTCCTCTTTGGATTCCTTTTGTTTGGGGTTCTCTGTGCTTCTTGGACCTGTAAGTCCATTTCTTTCACCAGGTGGGGGAAGTTTTCTGTCATTATTTCTTCAAATAGGTTTTCAATATCTTGCTCTCTCTCTTCTTCTGGCACCCCCATAATTCGGATGTTGGTACACTTGAAGTTGTCCCAGAGGCTCCTTACACTATCTTCATATTTTTGGATTCTTTTTTTCTTTTTGCTTTTTCGGTTGGGTGTTTTTTACTTCTTCGTATTTCAAATCTTTGACTTGATTCTTGTGATCCTCTAGTCTGCTGTTGGATCTCTGTATAATATTCTTTATTTCAGTCAGTGTATGCTTAATTTCTAATTGGTCCTTTTTCATATCCTTGGGGGTTTCACTAGATTTATCGAGGGTCTCACTAAATTTATTGGCGGTTTCTAGAAAATTCTTGAAAAACCTTATAACTGTGGTTTTGAACTCTATATCAAGTAGTTTGCTTTCCTCCATTTCTGTCATTTGTGACCTGTTTCTTTGTCTCCACATTTTGGCTGCTTCCCTGTGTTGATAGAGTGGCTTTCTGTGCTAGGTGTTCTATAGGGCCCAGTAGCTCAGCCTCCCCAATTACCTGAGGTGGACACTCTTGGTGCACCCCTTTGTGGGCTTTGTGCACAGTCTTGTTGTAGTTAAGCCTTGATTGTAGTTGGTATCACTGGGAGGAATTGACCTCCAGGCCAATTGGCTGTGAGAATCGGCTGTGTCTATGGTGGGAGAACTTCTGTGCTGGAGACACCCTTCTGGGGCAAGACTTGCTTCAGTGGGGCTTTGGTGCTCACTGAGTCTGCCCCCTGAGTGTGTCCCTTATGAATCTGAAGAGTTGTAATCTGGATGGTCCCACTCTGACCACTGGGTACACTGGCACTTGGATCTCTAAGGAGGTGCTAATTTAGCCTCTGCCTGAGGCTACACAGCAGGAGCTATCTGCAGATTCCTCTTCTTTGTTTGGGGTTTGGAGGTGCCCAGATGAGGCCCAGCTGTGAAGCAATGCAAGCTGCTGTGGGGCCTTGGGCCTTCTTTTGGAAATTCTGGGTCTCTCTGACCCTGCTGCAGTTTGTTAGGTAATTTTCAGATTGCAAAGGGCCAGGCCTTTCATATGTAAAAGCCTCTATGCTCAGCTTGGGTGGGGCGGGGTCTCAGGGGATCAACAGGGTGGAGAAAACAGCTATGGCCGCTCCTCAGTCCTACCCTAAGAGGCCCGGTAATCGCTGCATGCACCTCTGAGAGAAAGCCACCCTCGAGTTCCGACTGATGCCAGACAGTCCAGTTTCTCCCTGTATGAGTCTGGGTCCCCAGAGACTCGCCCGGAACTGGAGTTCAGAGCAGCCAGGAGCTTGAGACTCCTCTCCCGATTGAAAAA
>NW_005871073.1:1748705-1772083 GCF_000147115.1 Myotis lucifugus
CCACGTGCGCCTCCGTACCTCTGCACTTTACTTCCCACACCTCCTCTGGAGTCTCAGTGTGCTTTTCTCTTTCCTTCTAGTTGTAGAATTTCCACTCAGCCAGCCTTCCTGTGGTTCTGGATGATGTCCGTTTTGTCTTTTAGTTGTATTTTTGAAGTGGTTGTGCGAGACAGCAATTTCAGGTATTTACCTATGCCGCCATCTTGGTTTCTCCCCTTTGCCCATTTTTTGTTTGGATTATTTATCTTCCTTTTGTTACGTTGTATGAGTTCCCTATAAATTTTGGAGGTTAAACCCTTATCGGAGTTAATATTAGCAAATATGTTCTCCCATGCCCCTCTATTCTTTATATTTTACTTATATGACTAATAAAACCAATCTTCTTTCCCAAAAGTGTTCCACACCCCCCCCCCACAATAGTCCACCTACTCCCAGCCCCTCTCAGCCCTATAGCATGGAGCTCTGTAGCATGTGTTGGGCTGTCCATCCACAGTGATGCCCTCCCTCCTCTCCTTGCTCGTGCTGACTCCCCATGCAGGGCAGCCTTCCTATGAAGACACCCTTCTACTCCCTCTAGGACTTCAAGAGGATGGTGTAAGGACGCACCCTGCTCTGGGCCATTGCAACTTCCCACCCCCAGGCACAGGTGCCTTCTTGGTTCCACTAAGTGGCTGGCTCTACAATCCAATTGGTCAGGGAAGAGAAAGAGGAATAGGATGAGAATTGAAGTTTTTAAAATATTTTGCAAAGTATTGCTTTTATAAATTTTAAAGGGTGATATTTGGGGTATTTTTTTTATTTGAAAGATCAGAGTCTGAGACATTAGACCAAGGGTTAGCAAACTTTTTCCATAAAGGGCCGGATATTAAACATTTTCGGCTATGTGGGCTATACAGTATCTATTGCAACTACTCAACTCTGCCACTGTAGAGGAAAAACAAATGGCCATAGCTATGCTCCAATATGACTTCATTTACAAAAGCAGCCTGCTGTATTTGGCCCCCGGGCCATAGTGTGCCAACCCTTGCACACGTATGTAGGGTTTGGATGCAATAAGCCAAGGTTCAAGCCTGAGCACCCTCCCTCAATATCTGTGAGACCTTGGAAAGTTACTTAACCTCTCTGAGCTTCAGCTGAGGTTTTTATGAGGCTCGCCTGGGCTATCAGATGTGAAATACATTGTAAACAGTAAAGTGTTACCTGATACTTACCTAGAAATCAGTTCTAAGAGGGTGAGGTGATGGAACACCTTATAAGCGGTTGGATTTTATAGTAGTGAATATGAAAATGGAAGAAGAGGAAGATTAATTTGGCAGTGATGCAGGAGATGAAAAAATAAACCGAAAGTTAAGAGCTGAGAAGTGTGCTAGAGCCTGGGTATGATCATAGAAACAGGTCCAGCACAGACTAAGGAGGAAGGGTTTTTATGAGCAATATACCAAGGAAAACAAATGGTGCGGAGGAGAAACGAGGGAGAGGAGGAAAGGAAAGAGAGTGAGACTGAGGATGAGAGAGAGAGAAGAAGGAGAGGGAGAAGGAGAGCTAGAAAGAGATATGTTTTTAGACTTGTTTACCAAAAAACACTATTAACAGGCTGTAGCCAGTCACACTGAAATCTTAAAAATACTTAGGCTTACACTGAACATCACACTTCTTGATCAAGCATATGAAGCAGGAAAGATTTGCCTAAGACTTCAAGGATATTAATTTAAAAGCCTCAAAAGCCAAGCAAGGGAACACCTGCCTACAGGATTTGGTAAGAAATGCTTAATATGATATTGCTATAAGAATAAGCAAGTTTGTCTCCGTCTCTTGCCGCATGACTTCCCAGGGATCCAGGAGGACTGACCAGTCTTGAGAACATCTTGTTGATATTTCCCCATTGATTGTCCAGCTTCACCTTTTCATGACCTTTGAAGCTCTTTAGCATCACTCGCCTTTAGTACTAGCTTGTTAGTGGGAAATTACTGAAGATGAAACGTTTGCCATTAACTTCTAACTCTGCCACTGTATAAGAAAAACAAACAGTCACAGCTATGTCCCAGTACTCTGAAAATTATCACAAAATTTCCACTGGGCCTAAAATTGGGTTAGAAATTCCTGGCTTATTAAAAGAAATCTGTTCTAGCAATAACAAGATTTGTTTTTCAGTGCCAGCAAAATATTAGTTGTGAATCTCAGGCAAATACAATTATCATGAGGTGGTGGGATAATACTTTGGAAAAATGAATTTTGTGATTATCCTCTATGATTATCCCCCTTCCTGCCTGCAGAAATATGACTACCTTCTACACATGGGGTTGTCAAAATAGAACCAGAACGTGACAGAAAATCCTTTAATGCTTAAAAACAACGAGTTCAGGTGTGTGTGTATGTGGTGGTGGTAGTGGTAGGGGTGGAATGTCAGAAGTAGAAGCAGAAGCAGTGTGTTTTTTTTTTTCTGCTCCTAAATTTCTAGGATTGGCTCTATCAAATATGGTAAGATCCCCTTTTTTTAGGACAAGGGATCTTACCTTATTCCTGCTCTATTACAAGCATCAAGCACAGTGCCCAGTGATCATTGGTGCTCAGTAAATGAATGAACAAATATAAGACCTTGGGTAAGTCACTTACCCTACCTGGATCCATTTTGAAATTTCTAAATAATATTACCATTTTGATTTGATACAAAGAAATAAAATGTGCTCTTTCACTAGTAAGACTTATGTTGACTTAATGTGATGATGATGATGAACAGGAAATGGTATTGTGATGCACCCAGATTTCTCTGCACATTTTTTCTTTTACCCAGGAAAATCTGGACCCTTTGACTAGCCAAAGGAAACAGAATTGAGACATTGCGTAAAAACCTGGAAGTAAATATTTTTCTCTAAGTTAGAGAAAGAATGATATTCAGGTCCCATGATAATCCCAGACCCAACATTATTCTAGATGGAGTGAAGATGAGGGGTCCATTGGGAGAAGGGTTGAAACATTCATCTGTAGGTGACAGAGAGGCCATTAAAATTCTTCAAAAAAGGCAAGGACAAGAATGCTAATGGACTGGCTTGGCGCTTGCTTTGAAGCTTGAACATAGCAAGGAAGACATCAGAAATCACCAGATTCCCAGCCCAATGCTACAGCCCTTTCTCACTTACTATACATACTTCCTCTTTAATGAAGTTCTAATTTAAGGGTCTATGTCAGATGGGGATGATTTGGAAACATTTTAGGGACCCAAGGCTTATCAAAGTACTTAAATGGTCATGGGATGATGAAAAGGAATGTGTGTGTTCAAATACAAATGAAGAATGATTTGAAGGTTGGGCACAAGGGATAGCAGATGGTAACTATTAATTATTAGCCTATTACCAAAGCTTCAGTGCAGTAAGGAAGAAGGTATTCTATGTCTGACTCATTATCATGTAACCCTTGTAATGCTTTGATTTCTTGTAAGAACAGTAAAGGAAGACATTTCCTCCCTCTGTCGATGCCAAGAGATCTCTCTGATGTTCAAGAGAGAAGAACTGTGTGGCCACTGATGGGATAATATTGCATTAAATTCCTGAGCACATGTATTAAAGGCTCCATAGAGGAAAAAAAGGCCAGCGATATTACTCCTAATGCACCATTCTTAAGGAATTATTCCGTATCTCTTGTTTCTTAACTAATGGCAGTTCTACGGGACAGAGCTGGGCATGTGGGGATTTGAGACCCCCCTCTCAGCTTCGTCTGCATTTAGGTAGCACACATAATAAGCGTGTAGTCGGTTTGTGCCCTAGTCAAGCGGTTTTAATAAACCCCTACAAGCATTTCAGATCTGAAGCCGGCCAGGGTGTGTGTGGGGGGGTAATGCTAGATATGGGTCGAGCCTGACTTTATGAATGAAGTGCCTACATGCCATTAATGTTCCAATAGGTCCCCTAACAAGGGTAATTGGGCCTCCAGGGAGCTTCCCCGAGCCTCCAAGTTAAATCTGCCGGTGGTGAGGATGCTCAGGCCTTGAAGGTAAGCGGAACCATTCCTGTTTTACCCTGAACCCAAGGGTCAAACAGGCCTCGGGGAAATAGTAGGGAGCTGTCATTTAACATTATCACCGACATGTACTGTATTTCCAAGCAGCCTGCACAGGGAGCCGGCGGCCTGCGTGCATGGCCCCGAGCTGCAGGGTGGTAGCGTGTCACATGCCTGGTAACAGAAGGGATAAGCATCCCGGTACAAACTTGACATATATAAATTGATTACATAAGTGGGCAGTGGTGGTCCTTTCAAGTACACTCCTTTTGTTTGAGCTTTACAGTAAAATTACCAGCAGCAGTTTACAATTAAGGGGAATAATAATAACTGAATATGCTTTCATCTGCACATACAATTACAATGAACTGCATGCCTTAATAGGATTGTGAAAAATCTGCGTTTGACCCATACAAAAAAGTAAACATTCTTGTTCTGGATACTATATCATTATCACAACAAAGAGAAACTCCTGAAATCTGATGATTTAAACATCTGGAGAATGTTAATCACTTCAAAATGACGGATGTTTTTTATTTCGGCTTTTGACAGACACACTCCTTTCATAGATAGATGATTATTTACATAAATTACATCATCAATGTGAAAAAGAATCAGAATAACTTCAAAGGATAAAATGCTTAATTAAAAAGAGACTTGCATTTCTATTTTTCTCCCTTTCTCTGTGTTTTTTTTCCCCCTTCAAAGGAGGAAAATACCCACTGACTTGGCAAAGCCACCAGTTCCTTTGTAGGTGACTATGAGCTACATCAATTGTCCTTCTGAATTGTTTCATGGAGAAGACAATCACCTTTAAGAATAAATCACTCTGCTGTTAGTGCCCTGAAACCTATTCATTGCTTTGAGCTCACTGCTGACTTCATGTTCCCCTGGAGTCAAAATGACTGTGCAGTTCACGCCTCCACCCCAGTGGGTGAAACCCAGCAGATTCAAGCTCAAGTTGTCTGAGACTCACCCTGACTCCCCATTCAGACTCCCACGTTAGCCTTTGTAGATGGAGGGAAATAAAAAAGCCACTCAGCTCTGAACCATTTCGTTTCCTTGTGGATGGGGGTGGGGAAGGGAGAGAGAAGACTCAAGAGCAGCCCAAGAAAAAACCTGGTTTTTGCTTATTAAGGAAAGCCCCCCCCCCCCCCGCCCACGCAGTGGCTGCAGTCCCTCAGGGCGGCCTCTGACTGGCCGTGTGCTGTCTGATGCCGGTGGGGAGAGCTGGTGCAATTTGGCTGATCCACTACAATTTCCTCCTACACTCGGAGCTGATCTGCAGGCTGACCTTAGACAATTTGTCTTCTTTCAGGGAGAAATGTCACCCGAAAGGAAGCTATTAAGTCAAGAAGGTAATTCTCTCAGAACAGTCCACTGTATAAACAGAACTTGACCTCAGGTAATTTATTGCTGGTCCCTAACAAAGAGACTTAAGATATAGGCCTGATAGAGTCGAGATCAGAATCTGTCAATGGAAAGGGCAAGCCAGAGCCTCCTAGGGTTTCTTCTGAGAGGCCATATTTAGAGTAAGGGCCAGATTACTAGAGTCTTCAAACAAGAAGAGCGCCGTTTGGTCATTCAGAATGGAAGTTTGTTAGTAAATCGATCGTCGGTGCTTGCACAGCGAAGCCACTAATTGTCTTGTTCAGTATATATTCTTACTCATTTGTATTAGGCTAATATCTAACCATGACATACAGGTTATATTTTCTTAAAAACCCAGATTGCTATGGGACTGGTTTTTAGTTTTAAAACTGAGTGGAAAATGAAAAGTTACATTTCTGAACTGAGCGAATGAATCCTTACTCGGGGTCTCAGAGAACAATCGAGAGCAGCTCATGGTTCAGGACCAAAGAAGGTCGGACTGCTGAGCTGTTTCTGACGATATGACATGGATCCGGCTGA
Source organism: Myotis lucifugus (assembly GCF_000147115.1). Lineage (NCBI taxonomy): Eukaryota > Metazoa > Chordata > Mammalia > Chiroptera > Vespertilionidae > Myotis > Myotis lucifugus. The sequence continues at coordinate 1,754,610 of NW_005871073.1, forward strand.
TCGGATAATAGAGAGGCTTCTAAAAACAGAGGAAAGGAAGGAAGAGAAGCAGAAAGCAGGGAAGGAGGGCAACACGATTATTAAGAGAACTGATTAACTCACTTTTAAGCTCCTTGCTTTATGATTACTTAGCCAGTGGTTCTCAACCTTGGCTGCACATTAGAATCACCTGGAAATCTTTTTAAAATCCTGATTTCTGGGCCTCATCCTCTGGAAATTCTGTTTCTTTGTTATGGGGTGGGGCCACAACATTAGTACCGAAGAAACAGAATTTCTGGAGGATAAGGCCCAGAAATCAGGATTTTAAAAAGATTCCCAGGTGATTGTAATGTGCAGCCAAGGTTGAGAAGCACTGATTAGGCGAACTTTTCCATTTCCTATGCTCAATAAGAATTTCCCGCCTTTTCTCTTACAATTCTAAATACCAGCACCTTAATTAATTAATGATGTCTTGTTTGTAAAACCTGCTTTCCCTTCTAAGGTCCAGCCTTTCCACTCTAATGTATAGTTTCAGTGGGAAAGGGCTTCCCTCACCACCAGCTCACCATCCATAGACCTCTCTTCCCCAACTACCTCTCTCTTACTCCACTCCCATACAACTCATTAGCCAGCCCTAGCGGGTCTGCAGCCTGGAGACCACCCACAGCCTACAAGCGGAAAAGTGCTGAAACCCTGTCAGCTACAGCTGACACAGTGTCCATTGGGTTAGATTCTAAGGCTGTGAAAACTTTTCTGAAATTTTTCCTGAGCACTGCCTGCTGTTGAGATTTTAGGTGTAGGAGGAGCAACTCCTACTTGGCTTCTGGACTGGCTCTCAGCTTCAAAGTGATGGGTACAAAATCCTGGGACTCTCAAAAATCTTCATTTGTCCTGTCTCAACCTGGGGCTAACACCACAGCTGAATCCCCTGGACAAACTGCAATGCCTCCCTGGAATGGATAAAGTGCTTTGAGATCCTTGCAGGGAAATTTTAAAGGAAGAATTGGAGAGTATAATGATGTTTTTCTAAATTGAGAGTGACAACCGGCATTTAGTGGGGGAATCAGGAGATAGAATTGAAAGCAGGAAGCCTTATATTCATTACAACAGATGGTTTAGTTTTCACTGAATGATGAGGAAGAAGCCGAGTGAATGAACAGCGGTATGTCCTGAAAAGATTCAGCAGCCATCCAATTACACAGGAACAATCTAGCAGTTACTAAACTCTTGGACTGGTCTGTATTATACAACAGAAAGCATCCCTATTGGGTTTGACTTCAGCTGGCTGAAGTCAGAGGCAGAGGGTTCCGCTAGTAAATAGCACTGGTGTAATTACTACTGGCATGGCTTTTGAAAAAAATGGGATTTTGTTCAAATTCCTAACCCAAAAGTAAGTCACTTAGCAAATCTGTAATAAATACCTGTTGAAAAAAGTAATAAATAATATGCAGTTCAGGGGATTGCTGTCTTTCACCACTTGGTCTTTCTCTCATCTCTTGCAACCTCTGCTTTTCTTTCTTTTATAAAAAAAGTATGAAACATTTCATATGAAATATAAAATATTCAGGAAAGTACAGGACATAATGTAACAGGTCTCTGCTTCCCACCACCAAAATTAAGCAGATGTTAACATTTTTCAATATATGCCTGTTATCGCCCTCTTTTATAGACATAAACACATCTTCACCCCTTTATCCTTTTCTGCTCACCCTTCCTCAGAGGTAAAAACTTATCTGAAATTATTTTTACTCACATGTTTGTACTTTCACTACATAAGTATGCGTTCCTGAACATGATGCACCGTCATTTCATTTAACAATTTTCATACATGTCATTATGCTGTATTTATCCTTTTACAACATTCTAATTAACACATTTTTAAGACTTATTCATATTGATACATGTAGATTAGTTCCTTCAATTTAACAACATAGCATCCCTTTATGTGTACTTAACCCATTCCCCTGCTGAGGGACCCGTCCAACTCCTCAGTAACTACTAGATTGTCCCCGTGTCATAGGATGGCAGATTGTTTCTTAAAATCAATTCTTTTGATTAACATACATATGTATGAGAGTTCACAGAAAAAAACGTGACTCTTATTGGAAGGTTTTTTGTTTGTTTACTATCACAAACAATGTGAAAGCGAACATTTTTGTACATGTTGCCTTAAGCATTTATAAGAGAGTTTCCCTAGAAGAGAAATCTAGGAGTCAAATTGCTAAATCCTATAAAATGATCATCTTCCACCATCTCAATTATAGCCAAATGGCTCTCTAAACTGGTTGTAACAGTTGACACTACCACCATCAATAAATAAGAATTGCTATTTCCTTACATCATTATTGTCCCTTGATGTTATCCTACTAATTAATTTGTGTCAATGTAATGGTTGTGATATTAAATCTCATTGAGGTTTTTCTTTTAATTTCCCTGATTACTCATGATATTGAGAATATTTTTTATTGACTATTTACACTCCTATAAATTGTCTGATCATATTCTTTACCCATTTCTCTTTTGGCTTATGTCTTTTTCTTCTTACTGGTTATTAAGATATAGGTTGCAAAATATGTCCCTGTCTGTGTCAGTCTTTTCACTTTAATTATAATGTCTTTTTTAATGAAAATTGCTTTCATTTTAAATGCTCGGATTTATCAATCTTTTATTTATTTACTTTTTTATTTTGTTAAGAAAATGCTTTTTTATTAAAATGCCATAAAGGTATTCTCTATTCTCTAATGTTTTCATCTAAAAGATTTACAGTTTCTCTTTTCATGTTATTTAAAAACTTATTTTTGCATAAAATATAATATGGAAATCTCTTTTTAGCTTGTCCCTGAGCCAAGTATCAAATAATTTATCCTTCATCCAATTATTTGCAATTCTCATTTCTCATAGAAGGCCTAAAGCGTCTATGAAACCCTACTAGTAAAAGCCCAAGCTTTTAAATATACATAGTTTTCTTTCTAGGTCTCTATCCTATGGACTTACGCCAATATCCAACTGTTTTATGTAATATGATTTTAAATCTGATAAGTGGTGTGAAAGGCAGAAAAATGGCTCACCAAAGATGTGCACATCCTGATCCCTGGAGCCTGCGAATATGCTACCTTGTGTCACAAAAGGAACTTGGCAGAGATGACTAAATTAAGGGCCCTGATATGAGGGGATTATTCTGGATTAACCAGGTGGGCCCAATCTAATCCACAAATCCTTGAACAGGGGAGAAACTTTCCCAGCTGAGATCAGAGAGGCAGATGAGACTGCGGAAGACTGGTAAGACACACACAACATTGTAGTGTTTGAAGAGGGAGGGAGGAGGCCCTGAGCCAGGAGTGTCAACAGCCTGTAGAAACTTTTTCCAGTTTCCAGGCAAGGAAACTGTTTCTCTAGAGCAGTGGTTCTCAACCTTCCTAATGCTGCGACCCTTTAATACAGTTCCTCATGTTGTGGTGACCCCCAATCATAAAATTATTTTTGTTGCTACTTCATAACTGTAATTTTGCTACTGTTATGAATCATAATGTAAATATCTGATATGCAGGATGTATTTTCATTGTTACAAATTGAACATAATTAAAGCATAGTGATTAATCACAAAAACAATATGTAATTATATATGTTTTTCCGATGGTCTTAGGCGACCCCTGTGAAAGGGTCGTTCGACCCCCAAAGGGGTCGCGACCCACAGGTTGAGAACCGCTGCTCTAGAGCCTCCAGAAATGAACGCAGCCCTGCAGACACCTTGCTTTCCCCAGTGACACCTGTATTGGTTCTAGTCTAGAGAAATGCAAGAAAATAAACTTGAGTTATTTTAACCCACTAATTTTGCAGTAATTAGTTATAGCAAATAACTATTATTTACAGGTAATAAAAGTGCAAGGACACTCTTAGCTACTGTTTTATTTTTTAAAGCTTATCTAGTTTATTTTTGGCCCTCACTCTTCTACTTAAATTTTGAAAATAATTATCAAATTGTGTGAAAAAATGGAATTTTGAAGAGAACTATTTTAAATTCTAGCCAATTTGGCAAAACCTGCCATTGTCAGAATATTAACTCTATTCATAAACATTGTGTGATTTTTAATTTTATGTGCCAAATTGACTGGGCCACAGAGTGCCCAGATATTTGGTCAACCATTATTTTGAGTGTTTCTGTGAAGGTGTTTTTGAATGAGATTAACATTTCATGGGTAGAATAAGTAAAGCAAATTGCTCCCCTAATGTGGGTGAGCCTTATCCAATCAGCTGAAGGCCTGAACACAGCAAAAAGTCTGACTCTGCCCCAAGGAAGAGAGAATTCTTTCCTGCCCGACTGCCTTCAAGCTGAGACATAAGTCTTTTTCCTTCAGACTCAAACTTATATATTGCTTCTTCCTGGATTTTGAGCCTGCCTACCTTTGGACCAGAACTACACCATCAGCCTCCTGGGTCTCCAGCTTGCCAACTAACCCAATAGATCTTGGGGCTTGCTGCCTTCCATAATCGTGGAGCCAATTCATATACATCCCTTCCCCCACATTTCATTAGCCAGACCTCAGTCACATGACTTTGGACTTCTACCTGTATGCACAGAAGACTGAAAGACATGGGCTGTGTGCCCAGGAAGAAAGATAAATGGGATTGGTAAACACATAGCAGTTGTTAGTGGTATGCCAGTTTTCTTTGGATAGCTATTTGGAATTATAATTGCTGGGCCAAAACACAGGCATGTTTTTATGGTTTCATATTATTTTTAAGCTTTATTTTTGCATACAATGGATATAGGGATAGTGATATAATTTCAAATTGCCCTCAGAAACTTTATAATAATATGCAATTAGAATTCATGTAAAAAGTAATCTATCTCTGTCCAATTTGGCTATCTTCCATGAAGTTATAGCAACAGCCTATTATTTTTTCTATATAAAGACAATCTTTTGCCCTGGCTGGTGTGGCGCAGCTGGTTGGAGCATTGTCACATGCACAGAAAGATCTCGGGTTCTATTTCCTATCAGGACACATGCCCAGGTTGCACATTCGAGCCCCGATCAGGGCGTGTGTGGGAGGCAGTCCATCGATGATTCTTTCTCACATTTATTCTTTTCTCTCTCTCCTTCTCCCTTCTCTTTCTCTCTAAAAAAAAAAAATTCAATATAAAACATATTTTCTCGGGTGAGGATTAAAACAAACAAACAAATGAAACCAATTTTTTAACAGTACATTGCTCAGGGGCTAAGGAGACCATCTCTGGAAGAAAAGAACTGCATACTTGCCCCATTCTGTTGGAAAGATCTCTTTATTCATTAAATCAGATGACAGTAAAATGGTGGGGGAGGAAAATCATGAAAGAATACTCTGAATCCTTGGGGATTAGGAGAGTGTCTTGTTGGCCGTGAAGAAAATGGGTTGAGTGTTGTGATGGGTATAAAGTATATAGAGACCACAGGCCTTCTTTAACTTGTGCTGAAAGAAATTCCTTTCTCCTCCAGCAGATGCCTCTTTGAATCTCACCCAACTCCATAGAAGGTCATTACAAAAATACACAATTTCATTTATACCAAATTTTAGTACCTGAAAGAAAAATTCTCCCTAATTGTTTTTACTTTTGTTCTTCAAGTCCTCACTTAGGAATTTCCAAGAAAGTCACCATATCATTCATCAACTAGGTACCAAGTTTTCTGCGATGGGTACCAACCACTGTTAGGCTGTAGAACTAACACGGGAATGTTGGCTTATGATAATGAAGACTTTTGGTTCTAATTTGTCCTATAGAGGAATCTAAATCAGGTGTGATGGTGCTTTTAGGGATATAGCATCCAGATTAGAGAGTTAGTTGATTCGTTACCTAGGTAACAAGTGAGTACAGAAAAAGTACTGACCCAATGATTTGTATGTGACCAAAGGTTGGGTTACCAACCACAATAACCATCTATAACCCCCATCTCAGATTTTTTCCAGTATGTCCTATTATTTGAGTCCTAGGACTAGTCAGAATATGAAATCTCCAAGAATACCAGATTGGGGTGTAATTTTGCCAAACTATGGCAAAAAGTGCTGCAGAAAAATATCCTCCCTCCAGGAAACTGTGATTTAGCCAACACATTGCTAGCTAAAATTCCTAAATAGGAGGAAGGTAGCAAATTTACTAATCAGAATTTTGAAGAAGATGGAAATAATTTATTCTAAAAGCTAACTTAAAAAGCATTCTGTGCTATTACTAACCAAAAATATGCTTAATCCCTTCCCACATTTAAGAATTTCCTCCTGTGTAACTGTGTACCTACCCCCTTTCCCTTTCTTCTTCCAATTCCTCTGTCTTGTTTCTTTCTCATTTTCTCCAAGATTTCTCTTTTGTCATCCTTTTTTTCCTCCTCCTCCCACTCTTTCTTTAACTTTTTATCGCGCACACACCTCACTTCCTGTCTTTTGTCTCCTTCCCACAAGTCATTAACTGGGCTTTATCACAATATTAAGAATATCTTTATTTTGGCCATTAGCATTAAAGACAGCTTTTGTTTCTTATTCCTTGGTCTTAATATAACATTTGAATTAATTGAATGTTTCCTATACAACTTCAAGCTACCTAACTTCATCTGAACACTCAGTTTAGGGTGGGACTGGGGACTCTTCGTTTTTTCCAAATACTCAGGAGTGATTCTGGTGTGGGCGCTCTGTAAGATCACACTTAGTGAATCCTGCTTTCACCACCTTTCATTGCTCTCAGTACAACCTCCTGTGTTAACAATTTCAAAATCTCTTTCTTCTTAAATCCCAACATCCACTATCTATAGACCTTGCATATTACTTTAGAGAGAATAAGGTAACTAAGGTGAATTTCTTCAGTTTCTATATCTCGACAACGACTAAGAATGTCTATTTTTCCCTGAATTCATCTTGCCACCCTTCTCTTTTTTTTTAATTTATTTTATTGATTTTTTACAGAGAGGAAGGGAGAGGGACAGAGAGCTAGAAACATTGATGAGAGAGAAACATCGATCAGCCGCCTCCTGCACACCCCCCAACTGGGGATGTGCCCGCAACCAAGGCACATGCCCTTGACCGGAATCGAACCTGGGACCCTTGAGTCCGCAGGCCAACGTTCCATCCACTGAGCCAAACCGGCTAGGGCAGCCACCCTTCTCTTTATCTCAGACGAAAGAGAGCCTCCTATCCAAGGTTGACGACGATCTCTGTACCTGATCCACCTACAATGTCATCATTCAGAAGACAGGACCTCCACTCCAATTCCCACCACTCTCCCTCTCTCTCCCTCTCTTCTCTTCTCTCCCTTCCTCCCTCTCTCTTGCCCTCTAACCTAATCACGCCTTACCTTTCTTGTTGTCATTGTTACTATTATTGATATGAAGACATCTCCCTTACAAACTAATAAGCTTCTTGAGGACAAGGTCCACATATTCATCTTTGTATATCTACAAAGCACCTAGTTCAACCCTTTGATAAATATTTGTTGAATAAATGATTAGTTGTTCTATTCCCTAAAACAAAACAACATTGAATTGGTTCTTTGTCCTTAAGTGTGTTCCTCATCTGAGTGTGTTTCTGAATCATAGAGGACAATCCCCATCCTAGATTAAGGAATGAGAATGGAAGCTGAAGAACTGTTCAGAAACCAATAACATTCAGGAAATGGAATGAGCTTTCTATTCATGATGGCAATTAAATCTAAAATGTTTAGAATAACTTTCTCAAAAAAATGTGATATTTACATGTAGGAAACCACATGAACTGAAACATAAAGAAACTTTGACTAATTGGAAACGCATATTTGTCTGGGAACTAATAGATGAATATCATAACAATGTCACTTCTTCCAAAGTTATTTTATATATTTTTGGGCCATTAAAAACCCAACCCAAAATATAATAATACTTTTGATTACTTGGCCAAAGGAAGGAGGCAGTTCCAGAAGCTTATCACTGTGCTATCTTTTATCACACAGGCCAAGGAACATATAGGAGGGTATGTGCATTTCAATTATTCACTGAAGGCCTGGGGAACTGGCCACTGGATAGGCTTGTGAACACAATGGACCTGCTGTGAACAAGACCAAAATTAGGATTCCTCTTGGCTCTAATGGGAGGGGCTATGGTAACACTTCCTTCAATGTCAGTTTGTACAATCATGTCCAAGAGTCCTCCAAATGTCTGGGTATTTCCATTTCCTCAAAGCATGACCAACTAAGTGAAAGGCCTAAGTCCCTTTGGAGAAGGATGAGGGAAACCATTACCATGGACACTTGCCATGCTGCTCTAGCATCCTTTCTCAGCGGGACAGGTCCTTTCTTTTAGGCAAGTCTGAAAATGGACTAGTCCAGGTCCAAATCAGGTGTCAGGAATTGGGGCTAGGGCCCTCAGCCTTCTTATTATCCATCTTCATTTCTTTTGGTTAAATAAATTAAGTATACCCTTATCAGCTGTTCATCATCCTGCCTATAGAAACACTATGTTCTATTAATTATCTTTATAGCTCTAATATAAATCTCTATTCAAAGGAGGTTTTCTATTTCTTCCTTTCTACCTTGGCTGTCACTCTGAAATTGCCACTCATAATTCTATTCATTTTGCTTCTGATGGTTACTTGCTGCTGCCATTTTTCTTCTATTATTTCTGAATACTTTTATCACTATTGCTACTAGGGAACCTAATTCTGGAATAGCCCTGAATTATAGAGGATAGCCACCATTAATCTTCTAATGACCCTAATGCCCCCTTCAGGAGCACATTCCTTATTGCTTTGACAGAGTATCCTTCTTCCACCTTCTCCCAAGGCAATTCTGGGCATTCCTCCACTTAGTGTGGGCTATTACTTTTTCTAAGATTTTACCAGTGGTTCTAGAAGCATCCTAGTGCTGTCTCCTAGGGTCTCTACCAGGGCTTAAATTCTGTGTACTGGGAAAGTGCTCTCATACCCATAAACTCTCTTTTCTCCAATTGTATCTGCTAACCCCTTGATTCAGTATCCGCAGGTGCAGTCCCATATATACTCTCCGGACTTTTGGATGGGGACTGTCCCCTGGGAGAAGGTAACCTTAGACAAGGCAACATCTTCAGCAGAGGGTGATTTTTAGCAACTGCTGATGATTCCTGTTGGAAACAACTGTTAGTATTGCTGAAAGGCATTTTCTAATTCCTTCCTTTCTTTAGTTTACACATCTCTAACACCTCAATATAACAGAACAGAGAAAAATAAAGTGACAGATAATATTTAAAAGAGAGAATATGAATGGATCCCCAAAATAAAAATATGATTACCTCTCCAAGAATCAATGAGATGTAAATTATGAAAAATACAGTCTTTCACTGAAAAAAATATGAAAAATATTTTTAAACACCATACACATTTTTCACAAGGATGTAGTGAATTGTGAATTCTTGCTTATGAAGAAAGCTTGTACAAATAATTTAACTCTGTATCAAGAAACAAGTAATTCTTCTAGGAACCTTCAATAATTCCTTTTTGTCTCACTTTGCTTCTTTTATGTTAAGATACAATTAAATTTATACTTTTAATTAAAAGTTTTCATCCATCTTAGTCAGTTCATGCAACCATAACAAATGCTATAGAGTAAGTACCTTAAATACAAAATTTTTTTCCTCACAGTTGTGGAGGCAGGAAAGTCAAGATCAGGATTCCAGGAAGATCACTCTCTGATGACAGCTTTCTTTTTGGCTTATAAATGGCCATCTTTTCATTTATCTTCACATCGGGGGGGGGGGGAGAGAGAGAGAGAGAGATATTCTTATAAGGTCACAGTCTATTGGATTAGGGTTCCATATTTACCACCTCACTTAACTTCATTACTTCCTAAAGATCCTATGCTGTTGCTTTGTGGGGTTAAGGCTTCAACATATGAATTGGGCATGGGGGAGACACACAATTCAGTCTATAGAATCATCTTTTAAAATAATTATCTTTAAGTATCTATCCTAATATTGGTATATGGGCAAAGAGGATTGTTGGAAATAATATTTATATAACATTCACTTTAGTAATTTCTGAATGGTAAAAATTTTTGGTTTTGCTCTTTGCACGTTTATATACATTGCTTGAGTGTTTTTAAGTTACTTTTAAAAATTATAAATTAAAAGGACCAATGTCTTTTCAACAGTTCCCTACTTGTTTGATATCATGTACAGTAGAGTGAGGACAACCTTCATTATTGCCAGGAAGACTCTTTGCCTCTAACTCACCTAGTGCTCTCAAATGTCCCCACCCAATACTCTCAGGTACACAGCAAGAGATGAGGAAGAGGTAGGCAGTGAAAGGAATTTCTCCGCAGTGTGCTATCTCAAGTATAAAGTTTCTTTGAAATCATATTTAATCTTTAAAGTGACTTGATTTTCCATTTTACTCTATAATAAATAACTTTTTCCATATAAAAATACCAACAATTACTTACCATTTTGTAAAATTCATGTTCAAGGAAATTATATCATTATTTATTCTGGGGTTTGAGGTGTCTCTTGATTCAATCAGCTTACATCTGGAGCCACTCATATTCCCATTTGAGAGGTGTGGGACCAATTTAATTATTAAAAATATCATTTGCGTGGACCTTTACAAATTGTAAAATAGCTTCTACATAAATTATATCATTGGGCCTCTCAGTATCCTCTTTTTCAAGTTCAGCCTGCTTTAACTAATTGTTTTATATAGAATCTCTCCAGGCTTAGCCCTAGATCCCTTTATCTTATAACTATCTTCTCTCCTTAGATGATCACTTTTTTTAAAAAAAACCCATGGTTTCAATTACCTTGTACATTCCAGTGATACCCAAGTTTATATCTCCAGAGGTACCTGTTTAACTGCCTGCTTGACATCACATCTTGGATGTGTCACAACAATTTTTGGTAAATGTATCTTTATTGTTGAAAGTATTACAGATGTCCCCCTTTTCCCCCCATTGATCCCCTCCACCCCACTCTTGCCCCATCCCCAGGACTTCAACCCACCTTTGTCTGTATCCATGGGTTATCCATACATACATCTAAGTTCTTTAGTTAATCTCTTGCTGCTTTCTCTCGCCTTCCTTCTGAGATTTGTCAGTCTGTTCCATGCTTCCATGTCTCTGGATCTATTTTGTTTGTCAGTTTATTTTGTTCATTAGATTCAATTATTCATTGAAGGCCTGGGGAACTGGCCACTGAATAGGCTTATGAACACAATGGACCTGCTGTGAACAAGACCAAAATTAGGATTCCTCTTGGCTCTAATGGGAGGGGCTATGGTAACACTTCCTTCAATGTCAGTTTGTACAATCATGTCCAACAGTCCTCCAAATGTCTGGGTATTTCCATTTCCCCAAAGCACGACCAACTAAGCGAAAGGCCTAAGTCCCTTTGGAGAAGGATGAGGGAAACCATTACCATGGACACTTGCCATGCTGCTCTAGCATCCTTTCTCAGGGGGACAGGTCCTTTCTTTTAGGAAAGTCTGAAAATGGACTAGTCCAGGTCCAAATCAGGTGTCAAGAATTGGGGCTAGGGCCCTCAGCCTTCTTATTATCCATCTTCATTTCTTTTGGTTAAATAAATTAAGCATACCCTTATCAACTGTTCATCATCCTGACTATATTGAATATCATCTTCAGGAAAAGCATTCAATCTTTCATTATCAAGTACTAGAGGCCCAGGGCACGAAATCCATGCACAGGTAGGGTCCCTAGGCCTGAGATCAGGGCCAATCTACCCTGGCTGCTGGCAGCTGGCCCCACCTCCCGCCACTGCTGGTTGCCCTCTGTGTGTGGGGCGACCAGCAGGGAGATTGGGGCCCCAGTGCCACCTGTGTCTGCTGCCACCCACCCCCAGTTCCTGATTTTCCATAGGGTGATCCGAGCCTGCCGGCTTGGGGGAGGGTCAGAGAGGTTGGCCATTCCCGCCCACTCGCTGGCCCTACCAGTTACCCTCTGTGTGTGGAGCGACTGGCGGGGTGATTGGGGCCCTGGTGCCACCCATGTCTGCTGCCACCCACCCCCCACCCCTGTTTCCCCATTCCCCATCGGGCCATCAGAGCCTGGGGGCAGCTCCTACATCGAGTGTCTGCTCCCTGGTGGTCAGTGCGTGTCATAACCGACTGGTTGTTCTGCTGTCTGGTCAATTTGCATATTATGCTTTTATATATATAGATAATATTACTTGCAAGTTTTCTGTCAATACACTTTGTCAAACTCAAGAAGTTTCTTTCTGTTCCTAGTTTGAAGACAGTTTTGTTTTTTAAAGTCATGGGAACTGGATTTTGTTAAATATTTTTCCAATATCTATTAAAATAATAATATATATTTTAATTCAATTAACATGATGAATTACATGGATTGGTTTTCACATGTTAAAAACCAACATTGACTAAATGTGATAAAACCCACATCATCATGCTTTATTATCTTTCTATGTATTGTTGTATGTCATTTGTTAATATTTTGTTAAGGATTTCTGAGTTTCTGTTCACAAGAAATATTACTTTATCAGGGTAATGTGGACCTCATAAAATGAGTTGAGAAATAGTCCCTCCTTTTTGGTTTTCTTAAAGAGTTTGTGTTGCGGTAATATTATTTCTTCCTTAAACATTTAATAGGGGGTATTGTTTTTAATAGATGTCAGGCACCGATGCATTTTATCTCTCTCAATACATTAAAATAATTCATATTCTCATCAGATATTTTCTTAGATCAGCATATAACGTACTCTGATTGTTCCTAGAATTAGGAGAGGCCAGCTCACTAATAGCAGACACCTTCAGAGAATGATTGGGAAAGGAAGAGCAAGAAAAGCAAGATTTCACATTTACTATTTTGTGACTCCATATACATAAATGGTTATTTTATGAACTAGTCATACCAAGTTCAGGCCTGAGAGCAAAGGCTACTTCAGTGAAATTATTTTAAATATACCTCTTCATCAGTCTCCTATTTTAAATACATCAAACCTACATAAAGAATATTATTTTACTGTAAACATTAATAATAAAGTCAGAATCAGGATTAATAAAAAGCATGAACATCTGATCAGTATTTCTTATTGGTGATTCTTTTATGTTTAATGCTAGAAATAAAAGAGTATATAAAAAATTAAATGGGCCATATATTTTGGATCATTATTCAGAAAAATATTTATTATTATTATTATGATAGCTTATTATAATACTTTCTGTGTCATAATTTAATACTTTTATTATTACATTTTTGTAGTTAAACATTGAATCTCTATCAAATTTTGCACAAATAATTAAGGCCGCCATTAATGAAGAATGATTGCTGGGAATATGTGTTCTTGACGAATGTTTTTAAATTTCAAACAAAAAGAACACTGGCTACTATTTTCAGTTTTACTTTTGTTGCCTTCTTAATATCTATAAGTAAATAAAAATTACTTGCAGTTGTTTTTGGAGGCATGAGGCAGAGACGTAACTTTTATTTAACAAAAGGAGAGGGAGGAACAATAAACCCAACTTCAAAGCCTCCTGTCAATATCAAGTCTTCCAGTCCATGTCACACGGTTTGCTTGAAGGAAACTGACATGCTGGTTTTCAAAGCTTTACCGTTGGCAAAGTGCTTAGATGGCAAATTTCTTGCAGAAAACTCACTTCCAATTTATGCCTGGTGCCCTGCCTCTCACAATTCATCGGGGCCATACTACATTAAAACACAAATTGCATGCAAATAGTTGGCCTCTGGGAAACAAATACTGTCTTATAAAACAGCACACCCCTGTGCGCTGTGATTGCCTTTCATTTACGTGGTTTCCAGTGAGAGCGATGTTTCCAACTGATGCAGAGCTGAAAGCGGATCCTGCACCGAACCCCCTTCCCATTCTGCACCTGGCCCCCCGCCCCCGCCCTGCCAGCCCCTCAACACGGAGGGCAGCCCAGGCCTGTTTCCTGTCACTAGCCAAGTTGCAGTCTCAAATCCCAAGTCTGTGTTCTGGTTTCCCTCTGGATCTTACTAGAGGTTTATCGACAAAACACAGGCTCCTCATAATCTGTTTGAAAATCCCACTGCGTTCAACAGGAAAATATGATCATCCTTTAGTGGTGAACACCACTGCTGTGTGTTGTCGTGGTGGAGTGCGTGTTCTGCAAGTTGTACGCAAGCAGGGAAGTGAACTTGGGGGCGTGGGGATGTTTTCACTCTACTAGAGAAACAACCTCCTCCCTGCCAAAACCCTAAGATCTGGTCCCCCTTGGGGAGCTCTCTCTCTGGGCTTTACTTTGGAAACCATCTGCTCTCTCCATGAGGACTGGCTCCCCAGGGAAATCCTGGCCTCTCAACGTCCTGGCCTCATGTCTGGGGAATTCCACACCCAAGCTAGCCAGGACTTGGCTGGTCCTTCTAGAAGAGACGATTTTGCAAATCTAGGACTTTGCATGTGTTTATCCTTTGGGCCAAGTGTTATCCAGAGATGAAACTAAGCTTTCTAATTATGCAAATAAGTATTAAATATTCAATCATTCTCTCTCTCTCTCTCTCTCTCTCTCTCTCTCTCTCCCCAATAAAAGAAAATCCTCATATAGTGTAAATAGTACCTGAATTTCAGTTTCAGTTTTGCCAGTTAACTACCAAATGGCCAGGAACAGTTGTGAATGAAATCTGGATATTGAATGGGCTGAATTCAATAGCATATGAGCAGAAACCATGACGAAACAAAACAAAGAACATATATCTGTATTCTTGTTCACTGCTGTCCCTTCAAACTCACTCTGTGGGCTTTCTTTTTCACTGCTACAATGAAATCATAGCAGAATCTTTTCAGTGTGCTCAGATAATGCCAGTATTCCAGTCAATTTTATGCATTATCATAATCTCATTACAGAACTAAAAATGTCATCGTCACTGCTTCTTATTCTTATCACTACCACCACCCCCTCCTCACCCTCCTTCCCCATTTTGGGATTGCTTTAGGCTGGGAGTTCAGAATGACAGAGAACATGCTTGGCTTCTCTCTTTTCTCCTCCTCTCACTGTTTTAGGCCTTTTCTGGCAGAGATGTAACTTTTATTTAACAAAAGGAGAGGGAGGAACAATAAGCCAGGGTGTAGGTGGGAAGACAGGTAAGCAACAGGAAAGATCTTACTTGAGTAGCATGGAAGCAATCTGTGAGTGTGGCAGTGTTCCAAAGCCGGTTCTTCCTCCTGTAGGATGTTTTCCTGAGTTCTTCAATGATATCTCACTGGATCTTTTCAATTGCAACTTCCTTGACGCTTCTTTGTTGCTTGCTGGCTGCTTGTTGGCTGCTTCCTTCAGCCTCTGAGCTTGTGGCAATTAACTATTTCATCAGAGTTCACCTTCATCCATTCAGTTTCTCAGGGTGGGAGGTGGAATTCAAAGTAGCTCCTGTGTGGCCATATTTGATCCAGAAGCACACCTGGTTCATCCTTGTCCTACCATGCTCTTGGTGGAAGAGCTTTTAATTCCCAAGGTAGTCCTTTTCCTCTCTCTTCTTCTGCCTGTAGCCAATCTAGCTCCAGCTTCTCTTGCCATTCTTAGACTTCCAAACTCAAGGATAATAGGATATTCCTTCTGAATAATTCCCTTGAGGCTCTCTTTCTTATTTAGATGAAGGTAGAGGAGGCATCACACTTTTATCCTACAGAAGTAGAAATGCACAACTTATCAACAGCTTTCTCCAGAGTAATTTCAGCTTTACTTTTGTGTATCTTCAAGGTGGATTGTGGATCATGATTTCAAAATCAGGTTCATACAACTTCAAATCATGGACTCTGAATAAATAGGTCATGTATATTACATCATTATAGATTCATAGAGCTTGATTGCTCTCAAAAAGGAAATTACAATAGTTGGGGAACAAAGCCTTATGACTAGATTCAGGTTAGGCATTTTTGGCTGGCATTCCACAAAGGTAATATTGTATCCGTCTTAGTACATTCTATCAGGAGGCAAATCATGTCTATTTTCCCTATTATGTGAAAGTTAACTTTGAGCACTGAGTAATATGTGCCAGGCTTCTTCACTATAGAATTACTATTCCTCCTTTGCCGGAAGCCAGTCCACCCTTGCTGCTTGACACAGTCGCTGCAGGGAAGAAACATCTGCACAGTTTATGTTTCAAGGGACCTGGCATACTGTTCTTAATATCTTTGCTCCCCTTCTTAGCGCTATGTGTTCTAGCCAGGGCCACCTCCCTGAGAAAGGACTTATGAAGAACTTGGACTAAGACTATTGGCAATAAATTTGGGACTTTTGGGGCCCACATCCCCAGGGGTCTGCCCACCAGGGAAAGCACCAAAGCCTATACCCCTGGAGATCCACTGACACCGGGCAGTCCCAGGGAAGGCAAGCAGCGAGGCTGGGAGGACATAACCTTTACTGGGTAGGATAATCTTCTTCAGTCACTTCCTTGTAGCTTATCAGTAGAGCAGCGACCTTGGAATAGCCCTTATAATGGAACACAGAGATTAACTTAGACAAGATTAAAATCAACAGAACTAGATAGAGACAGGATTTTTGGTAAAGGTTAGATAAGAAATTATGGAAATGAAACAAGGAACTGTAGAAGGTTACCCAAAACATACCATGATGTGATTATAGAGGCATGCTTGTAGGATCAAATGGGATAAATACAGATGTAACAGGACAATAAAAAGAGAACCTCGCTATGCTGATCAACTGAATGCTGTCTCCGTGTCTTTCCTTCTTCACTGACTCCGTCCACACCTTTGGGAACCCCTGGACCTGCTGGGGCTGGACTCCAACACTCCTTTGTAATAAATAAATTTTCTATGGAGAGATAGTTTAAGATTATGCAAATATCCACTTTCTTATCAAACTTTCACTGATTTATTTTAAGATCTATGGATAATACTTGCATGAAACAATCATTGCTATATTAGTTTCCAAATGATGATAAATTAGTATATTTTAATACATTAAGATATAAATAAGGAAGTAAGATAATTTAAAAAAAGAAACTGAGAAAAAATACCAGGTAAATATAAAAAAGAACCAAAGAGAATGACTACAAATAAAAGGCAACGTCATTTAAATTAACTAGTCAATGGGTGAATTAAGTACATATTAATACAATTGAAAAGGGGGTTAATACACTAGAACATGGATCAATGAACTTCTTCAGAATCCTGTCCAGTGAAATAAAAGATAAAATTTAAAGCAGAATGCAGAGAAATGGAGGATAGAATAAAAAGGTTATACATGTCTAGAAAATGTTTCAGAACAAAAGTTTGATAGGTATTTCACAAGGAAATAAAAAAGAAAAGAGAATTAATTTTCAATAGATAGTGGTTGAGAATTTTCCAAAATTGTTAAAAGACATGTATCCTTAGACTCAGGAAATATAACAAGCAGGATAAATAAACTAAGTCCACACTTCCTAGACCTTAGTGGAATTGCAGGAAATAAAAAAAACTAAAGAAAATTTAAAGAATAAACTATAAAAAAGAATAGATTTGCTACAAAGATTGAAAATTTAACTGACGTTTATATAGCAATAACAGAGGTAAGAAGACAATAGAAAAATATTT
>NW_005871073.1:1772183-1849726 GCF_000147115.1 Myotis lucifugus
TCCATTGGGGGGTGGAAGAAAAAGAGACATCTGTAATACTTTTCTAAATATATATTTTTTATTGATTTTTTTACAGAGAGGAAGGGAGAGGGATAGAGAGTTAGAAACATCGATGAGAGAGAAACATCGATCAGCTGCCTCCTGCACACCTCCTACTGGGGATGTGCCCACAACCAAGGTACATGCCCTTGACCAGAATAGAACTTGGGACCTTTCAGTCCGCAGGTCGACGCTCTAGCCACTGAACCAAACCAGTTAGGGCCATCTGTAATACTTTAAAAAATAAATATAAATAAAATAAGATATCTCCCTTATAAAAAAATCTTTAAAAGGTTAGGCAGAATTCTCAAATTGTCCCATGGTACTTATCCCTGTTGTAAATACACCTTCTACTAGTAATTGAATAAAATATTGCCTAAAACGTATGAGACTAAAGAATGTTTTGAAAGGTTTATTTGTATTAACATAACATTATATAAATTATATAATAAAAATTTTATAAGAAAAATATTAATCTAAGTACTTCTGACAGAAGATTTTGCTGATGTTCTGACATCCTCTAAAACAGTTGATCTTAAGATAGAACTGTTATGCCCAGATTTCAGGATCCCCAAGAAACCACACAGGGAGCCAGCCAGGTCCAATGCAAAAGCATAAGAGTCTTTATTTGAGCTAGCTCGGCTCCCCCATCTCACCTACGCAGCGGCAGGAAGCAGAGAGAGAGAACTCTGTGTGGAGAGAGGTTTTATAGGGGGGTTGGAGTAAGGGGAGGAGAAAGGACTGTGGGCCCTGCCGATTGGCCAGGCGCAAGTCAGTGTCTTGTTACACAGGATGTGGTCATATCTATGGCAACTTCCCTTGATTGTCATTGGTTAGTTTAAAGAAGTCCTGGGTGTGGCTAGCAGAGGCTTGGGCTTCCGGGAAGAAGCCTTGCTGAGCACATGGCCAAGGTAAGATGGAGGGTGTAGCCCTTACCCTGGGGCAAGATGGAGGGCATAGCCCTTACCCTGGGGCAAGATGGAGGGCATAGTCCTCGCCCTTTCAAGAACATCACATGAGTCCTCTAAATCTGGGCCTAGGGATCAGAGACAAAGGAAGTCAGAGAGATTCAAAACATGTGATAGTCTATGGAGAGAGACACATGGCAAGGGACTGTGAGCAGCCTGTAAGAGCTGAGAGTGACCCCTGGCCAACATCTGCAATAGGATGGGAATCTAAGTCCTATAACCGTAAAGACCTGAATTCTGACAAAGTACTAAAATATCTTGGGCCCTAGCCACTTAGGCTCAGTGGATAGAGCGTCAGCCCACGACTGAAGGGTCTTGGGTTCAATTCTAGTCAAGGGCATGTACCTTGGTTGCAGGCTCAATCCCCAGTAGGGGGCATGAGGATCAGCTGAGCAATGTTTCTCTCTCATCGGTGTTTATAACTCTCTATCTTTCTCCCTTCCTCTCTGAAAAATCAATAAAAATATATTTTAAAAATAAGTAAATAAAACATCTTGGAAGTAGAGCCTCCAGAAAGCAATGCAGCGCGACTGACAACCTGATTTCAACCTTTTGGGAAACTAAGCAGAGGTCCAAGATGTTTAGCCTTGTCTACAGAAACAGAGATGTTTTAAACTACTAAGTTTGTAGTAACTTGTTACACTGCCATGGAATACTAACAAAGTATATATTAAGAGGGCGGAAACTGAAAATATAAAAGGCGATGATTAACTCTAAAGAAGAATTGACAGTATAAGATATGTACATAGACAGTATAAAACATGTAAATGATAACACCTATAATATCATACTAATAAGGTGGAAGCAAAATCCTAGCAAGAATTATATGTGAAACAAAAAGATAATCAGCGGTAAAAGTTAGAACTTGTGTTGTTTGGAAAGAAGCTAAAGATACTGATTACCTTTAAATTATATAAAATCAGGCCTGCAAGTTAAAAATATAAGGGAAGCCTCTAAAACTTATAAATAGAGTAGGTAACTTTCCTTTCTTTCCTTCTATGTAATTTCTTAGATTTATTTTTCATACCACACATTGTTTCTCTATGCTTTTTATCCTTATCATTTGAGGTATTTTTGTTTTATTTCACTTTTTTTTTGTTTGCTCCATCTAATGTATTTACCAAAGGAAAACTTAGGGTGTATTTATTATTCTACTAGAGGACCTATGCACGAAATTTGTGCAAGGGGCTCGGCCCTCGCAGCTGGGGCGGCTGCCTTGGCCCTTGCAGACCTGGCTCTGTCCAGAAGGTCGTTCCACTGTTCGGCCATCTGGTCTAATTAGCATGTTGCACTTTTATTATTATAGATTATTGTGTTCAATGTGGGAAATTCTGGATTCCAAGAAAAGTCACAAATAAATCAGCCACCATAATTCACTACTGTTAGCATTACTATATCCCTATGTCTGCATACATATATGTTTATATAGATAAAATATATATATGTACACACATATATACATATATATATACACACACACATATATATATTCTTATGCTAGTTATTGAATTCAGACTTTTGTTAGGCAGTATAGCATAATAGTTAAAAAGATAAACTTTGGAGTCAGAGAGACCTGAGTTCAAGTCCAGCTCCACTATTTATAAACTACGTGAACTTGGGTAAATTATTTCTTTATCTGTGAAACAGAGAGAGTGAAGATATGAGTTTCCTCATAGGATGGTCATTGACTTTTACATTTCCATGACCATTATTAATTTCTAAAATGTCCTTTTTCAAATAATCTTGTTCTGTTCTTATAGAGTCCTATAATTTTATAAATATCCCTTGTGGCAAGCCGGCATGGCCATGGCATACTCAGCCCCACGTTGGGTGCCATATGTGCCGAGTCAGCTAAGCCAGGTTCGGTGAGGCTGAGAGGGGGTGAGGCTGAGAGGGGGTGGTGAAGGTAAGAAAAGACAGACAAGAGAAGAAAGCTGGGTCTGGGTGGGATGCTGTCCTCTCTGATGGAGAGCTAGCGACAGTGCCACAGCCTGTAAGCCATCTCTTTATTTTATAGCCAGATTCCACAAAGCAAAGTAAGGGCGTGGTTATAACATTCTCGTGGGTTTTGAATCTACTCAATTACATGCACCTGATCAAGCTTTGTTTACTTGCTGCACCTCCTGCAGCCCATATCACTTAGCCATGTGGGACTACAGCAGTGGTTCTCAACCTTGGCTGCACATTAGAATCACCTGGGAATCTTTTTAAAATCCTGATTTCTGGGCCCCATCCTCCAGAAATTCTGTTTCTTTGTTATGGGGTGGGGCCACAATATTAGTAACAAAGAAACAGAATTTCCGGAGGATGAGGCCCAGAAATCAGGATTTTAAAAAAATTCCCTAGCCATAAGCAGCAGTGGATAGAGCGTCGGCCTGAGGACTGAAGGGTCCCAGGTTCGATTCCGGTCAAGGGCATGTACCTTGGTTGCGGGCACATCCCCAGTAGGGGGTGTGCAGGAGGCAGCTGATTGATGTTTCTCTCTCATCGATGTTTCTAACTCTCTATCCCTCTTCCTTCCTCTCTGTAAAAAAATCAATAAAATATATTTTTAAAAAATTCCCAGGTGATTCTAATGTGCAGCCAAGGTTGAGAACCACTGGACTACAGGTTTGGACCATAGGTTCAAGCTTACAATTATAGCCTTTGGCTATAATTGTGCTGGGAGGGCTTTGCCCTCCAAGCTGGGACTTGCACATGGCCAGGAGAGGACTGAGCCCTCTCATTAGTCTGAGGCTTGAACCTGTCCAAACACAGTAGCCGCTCTCCACAATCTCTAATTCTGTATTTTACCTCTTTAATCTCTTTAAATATATTTCTTTTATAGGGTTTTGGGGACAGCTCTATCTTTTCTGGTTCTTAGGGTACAAGTTCTCCTTTTTGTTGTGTTATTTCTCTATTTTTTTGATGAATCATTTCTTTGTCTAGTCAACTTTCTTTTTTTTCACGAGTAGATTTTAGGTCCTCTAGGTACTATGTCCTCTCGGACAATGGCTGCATGGGGTCACCTGATTATCGTGATAGCTATTGGTCACTCTTAATTCTAACACATGTAGGTTACTCATTTTTGTGTTCGTGTTGTCAAAACTGAAGGCATTAATTTCCATTACTAAAGCTTTTTACATGGCTACCAAAACTGGGGGGAAATTTAGAGGGGACACTTGGCTTCCCTGCACTCTTAGATGATATCATATAAACACCAACTGTTTCTAGCAAGTAAAAGTCTGGCCTTGATCATCAGTTTTCCTCTCTTGAATCAAAAGCATACACATTATTAGTCAAGCAATGACTTCTTATTTGCTATCTGAGCTGCAGGGAATGAGAGGAAGGGTCTGGAGATGGTTATGGAGAGGAGGAGATAAAGGATGGAGTATGAGCTATTATAATAGTCTGAGTTCTGAGTAAATCAAGAACTTGCAGATAAAATGTACATTACTTATTTTCCCAGTCTCCTCTCCAGAGAGCAATGCCTGTGGAGCTGCTAAGGGAAATAATCAAAGCTATTAGAATCATTTCATGACAACATGCAACTTGCACACTAGAAATTTGTACTAGAGTAATAACCATATTACATTATGTATTAAAAAACAATGTGACCATTGGCCAAGGACAGGCTTTTTATAATGTAAAAACCACAAGATATTTTAAAAATAATATAATCCACATGTACTAGATAGCTGTAACAGCACAATAAAGACAAGTTACTAAAAATGTCCTGAAGCATAAATCTGAAAATTATAGTGCAACTCAGACATTTCAGGTTCACCCTGAGCCTGAATAGCCCTTCATGGTGATATTTTCTGCTTCAGTTTGCAAACAGGCTTCACAGGATCATTAGAGCATGCACACTTCAGGCCGGGAGCCCTTATCTGGAGCCTCAAAAGTACACTGAGGACCTTAGACAACGAATCCCAAACATCCCAGAACGATCTTCTCTAAGGCAACGTTAACATGAGATGTAATTGTATAGAATCTGATTCACTTCCCAGCAAGATTGGAAAGTGATCTGGTTTGGAGGAAGACTTGGCTACTCTCAGGCATACTACACTTAGTTTTCTTTCCCTCAAGGGCCTTAGGGGAGGTCAAGTAGTAACAAAATATATTTTTTACCTCCATGCTAAGACATCATTTTTTCTCCCCTCCCACTCTGCCAAGACTCAAACCCCAACTAACAGTAACACATTACTTAACTACTCCCTGCCTATTTCCTCGTCTAACAATGAATATTACCTACCTCGTGAGCTGATTGTGAGGATTAAATGAGCTGAGCCATAGTTGCCATCTTATTATACTATAATATGATCACTTTTATCACTTTAGGCCAGTGGTTCTCAACCTTGGCTGCACATTAGAATCACCTGGGCATCTTTTTACAATCCTGATTTCTGGGCCTCATCCTTCAGAAATTCTGTTTCTTTGTTATGGGGTGGGGCCACAACATTAGTAACAAAGAAACAGAATTTCCAGAGGATGAGGCCCATAAATCAGGATTTTAAAGGTTCCCAGGTGATTCTAATGTGCAGCCAAGGTTGAGAACCACTGCTTTAGGCCCTCTGCGGGAATAATGATGGTGATGATGAAAAGTTATTTTGCAAGAGACTTTCTACCAGAGACATCTACTGGGTACTTATACTGTGCCAGGCAATTAATATTCATTATATCTTGATTTTCTAACAATACTCCAAAGGAAGCACTTTAATCCCAATTTTATGGATAATGAAGATGTGGTTCATAGAAATTAAATAACTTAACTGTGAGCACACAGCCAGCAAGTTTAGCTGAAACTAAATTCTTCTGTCACCAAAAAGCCTATGCTCTTTCCACTATTTCTATGGGCCTGAGGAAAATATGACCTGAGTATAAAAGTGATCCTGGCCACTTCTGTCTCCCAGGATGAGAAGCAACTCTGGTTGCTATAGAGCAGGGACATACATATAGCTAAGTACTGGAAAGAGGACTGGAAAAAGTCTCAGAGCTTCCTCTGACAGTGAGTCATCTTACCTCTCTGGTTCTTATTTTCCTCATTGGTGCAACGAGGAACTTGGACTAGACTAGAGCACCTCTCCATTTCATTTCTCTGGGTCTCCATTTCCTCAGGTATGAAACAGAAATGTAAACTTGCCTGTCCAGGGAAATTTGGGAGATAAAAGTGATTTTTAAAAGATATGTTATTATTGATTTTAGAGGGAAAAGTAGAGGGAGAGAGAGATAGAAATACCAATGATGAGAGAGAATCATTGATCGGCTGCCTCTGGCACGTACTGCCCTGGGGATCAAGCCTGCAACCCAGGCATGTGCCCTGCCCGGGAATCGAACCGAGACCTCCTGGTTCATAGGTCAACACTCAACCACTGAACCACACCAGCCGGGCTAAAAGTGACTTTGTAAAGTGTGTTCTAGTTATCTATTGCTGCATAATAACCCATGAAAACAATGACTTAAAACAACAACAATTATTTATTTTGATAATAAATCTTGGTTTTGACAAAGGCCCAGGTAGACAATTTTTGCTCGGGTCTCTCGTGGAGTTGAAGTCAGACAGGGACTAGGCTTCATCACTTCTAAAGCTCCCTCACTCACAGTGCCCGGGCTGAAACGACCCATACATCCAGCGAGTGGAAGGCCTGGGGCTGTTCTCTTTCTCCAGATGTCACCACTCCATGCAGGCTCTCCACAAGGCAGCCGTGGGATAGCCACACGTTCTGAATGATGGCTTAAGCTCCAACAGTCGGTATCCCAAGAAAAACTGGCAGAAGAGGCACAGCCATTCCTAACCTGAACTCCCTTCCTCCGCCTTATATGCAACAAGTCATCCTCAAACGGGTGGGAGGGGGCATAGACTCCGCCCCTTCATAGGAGGCGTGTCAGAGAATTACAGACATCCTTTAAAACCACCACAAATTGTTATAAAACATAGGCATTGTTATTATTAATTTTATCCAGCTGCAGATCATTCTCTCTGGGGATTATTAACAGCAAATGTAAAACAGTTCATACCAAGTCGATTCTGAGTCGGCCTGCTCCAAATGTGAAATTGTTGTGTTCTCAGAAAATACCCACCAACCTTTATATTAGCCAAAGTAAAACATAGCCTGGAAGGAAAATTCTCATAAAAATATTATTAAGTGTGATGCTATCTCAAGCCAAGTGCATTTTTAAAAGCTCATATGCTTAAAAAAGATTATCCAGTGGGGCTTTTTTTCTGTCTGTTAACATGGATAATAAAGAAGTAACTGTAAGAAGTATTTGGGGGCATTTGGTGACTCTTGCAAGTGTTAGTGGTACTTTGATCTATGCTCTATGATGTGGGCCTTTTAGCTATGAGGTATGTAGCCTGTGGAGCAAGAACAGTGGAATGTATGATTTCTCCTGTATGACTTGAAGTTTTAGAACTATAGCAGTCCCATCACTAATGGAATATTAAGTCCGGCTGAGAGGCCTACATGACCACCTCAGGCTTTCAGGGAATTGTCTGTTTATCCAAGACTGGAACCCAGGTGTTCTAATTCTTACTTCACTGCCCATTCCATTACTGTACACAGTTTCTTAAGATCACTGCAAAGCTTGGGTGGTTTCCTACTTGGGTACAATATCTCTGGATAGTAATCTATATATATAAAACCCTAATATGCAAATAGACCGAATGACGGAACAACCAAACAACCGAACAACCAGTCGCTATGACGTGCACTGACCACCAGGGGGTGTGTGCAGAACATGGCCCGCATGGGCAGCAGGTGGCAGAGCATGGAACATGGTGGGCATTGGCCATGGTGGGATGGTGGAGCAGGTGAGCAGGGGCACCAGACCAAGGTGGGGTGCCAGTCGCTGTCATCGGGGCAAGCCTCTGATGGTTACTGAAAATTCTTTGCTCCCACGTGCCACAGTCCTGCCTGGCGTTCACACCTGCTGCCGGTGCCAACACCTGGCACTGGTCCTGCTCACCCCTTCGGGCTTCTCCACCTCCCCCTGCTCCTGAGGGGCGATTGGGGCAGCAGCCACCACTTGCACCCACTGACGGCACCAGCCCTGCTCACACCCACTGTTGGTGCTAGCCCCAATCACTCTGTGCTGTCAGCGGTTGCGAGTGGGGCCGGTGCCATCATCATGTGGGAGTGGTGGCAGCAGGAGCAGGGCTGCCAGCAGACAGGGGACTGGGGGCCATAGCAGGAGCAGCGGGCTGGGGTGTGGAGGATGGGCCAAGACCCACCCCTGTGCCCACCACAGCCTTGTGGCCCACAGTTCCTTTCAAGGTGCATGAATTTGGGCACTGGGCCCCTAGTTACATAATAAATGCCATGCTGATTAAACCCATTCTATCAAATTGACAGTGGTACCAACATATCTTTTCAATAATGATAAGTTTATCTTAGATATAAATCAGTATATATCCCCACTTTCCTTTATTCACTGCTATAAATCCTCAGTCCTTAAATTTATGTAAACCCTTCCTGAATTTTTTTTTTTAAGTTTGTGTAAGTTCTGGGGACAATCACCAATTTTAGAGCTTCGTGTTTTTTTAACTGAAAATTAACTTTAAAACTATGAGGTTACTCATAAAGTTTTTTATGGCTTTTATCTCTTTGTAATGAAAAGGTATAAATTTATAAATTAGAGATTCTGTGTCCACTTTGACAATTTGGTTATTTTCTCATTCTATTCCAGCTCCAACTTTTCTTTTTCATATATCCTGTATAGAAATGTATATTATGGGTTATAGTTTTGTACATATCATGTTGCATTTAGGACAGCATTACATTGGACAGGTATTACTTCTCTCCCTTTCTGTGCTCCATCATGTAGCCCAGACATTGTCTTACAATCCTTCTGAACACAGCACCCTAGGTATCCACTATTAAGTGATTAGAATAAGTGGATGATATGAGGCCCCTTTGAGACTTCTATTTCAATACTGTAGAGTAACCACATGCTAAATGCTCACTCTTTGAGACCCTGGTAAAATGACAGTAAAGTGACTTATAAAGACATAAGAGAATAATCCCACCAGGACAGAGGATTTGGGAATAGTTGTAAGTTGTCAATGACTTTTGGAAAACAACAAATAGAGAAGTGGTATCTGAGTAAGCAGAGTAGGTGAAGCACAGAGTACACAGAGACAGGAATACAACCAGCAAGCAAGTCAACCTTCCTCCAGAACTCTGAAGAGGCTCAGGACTTGGGGCTTGGGCCTGAAGACAAGATTTAAATTCTGTGTGATGTCTTCAAACTTCTGTACTCCATGGCATGGAACTCCCAGAAGCCAGATCTCACTCTTCTCATTCCTTCATTCCCAAGAATGGCTTCTGTGCAAAGACCTCTGTGTTTAGAGATCCCTTGATGTAATGAACAGATCTTTGAATCTACTAACCTGAAGCATAAATGTTGGCAAGACTTATTTTTTAATCTAGAGCTCTAATGTAGCTTTTTATTGTCTCATTCTTCAATATAAACTTTCAATCAAGGCTCCCCAGACATTTAAGGAAATTGTAGAACATAAAAGAGAAACCAAGAAAAAACAGAAAAAAATGAGAGAGAAAACTGATATTTAAAGGAAAACAACTAATATATATATATATATATATATATATATATATATATATATATATAATAGTTATCTTCAGAATGGTTTAGGAAAACATTGTGTTTTCTAAACAAAAACAAGATATTATAAAAGGAACTAAGAGAAGTAGAAAGAGCTCTAAGAAGACTATTAAATGTGACTGCTAAGACATGATATTATATATAGAAAACCCCAAAAACTCCACCAAAGAAACCTAAACTATTATAACTGATAAAAAATTCAATAAAGTTGCATAAAAAAATTAATATAGTGTTCTGTTTCTGTACACTAATAAAGAGAAATTTTAAAAATATCCCATTTATAATTGCATCAAAAAGAATAAGGTACCACCCTGGCCAGTGTGGCTTAGTTGGTCGAGCACTGTCCCATGCATCAGAGGTTTGCTGGTTTGATTCCCAGTCAGGGCACATGCCCAGGCTCTAGCCCCGGTAGGGGTCATGCAGGAGGCAGTCAATCGATGTTCTGCTGTCACATTGATGTTTTTCTTTCTCTCCCTCTCCCTTCTACTCTCTCTAAAAGTCAATAGAAATTCTTTTTTAAAATAAAGAATGAGATACCTAGAAATAAATTTAACCAAGGAGATAAAAGACATGTACTCTGAAAACAAGACATTAATGAAATAAATTGAAGAAGGCACAAATAAATGTAAAGATATTCCATGCTCATGGATTAGAAAAATTAATATTGTTAAATTTTCCATACTATCTGAAGCAATCGACAGATTAAGCTCAATCCCTATCAAAATTCCAATGGAATTTTTTATGGAAATAGAACAATCCTAAAATTTGTATAGAACCACAAAGAACCCCAAGGAACCAAAGCAATTATGAAAAAGAACAAATTTCAAAGCATAACATTTCCTGATTTCAAACGGTATTACAACCTTATAAATCAAAACAGTATGGTATTACTATAAAAAGAGAAACATAGATCAATGGAACAGAATAGAGAGCTTAGAGACAAACCCCCAAATATATGGTCAATTAATTTATGACAAAGGAGCCAAATATATAAAATAGGGGAAGAATAGTATCTTCAGTTACTGGTGTTGGGAATACTGGAGCATTAGACACAAAAGAATGACACTGGAACCCTATTTATTCCACACACGAAAATCAACTCAAAATGGATTAAAGACTTGAACATGAGACTCTTCTAAACTATAAAACTCCTGAAAAAAAATACAGGTGGTAAGCTCCTTGACATTGATCTTGATGATGTGTTTTTTTTGGATATGACACAAAAAACAAAGGCAACAAAGTCACATTAAGTGCGACTATATCAAACTATAAAAACTTATGCACAGAAAAAAAATCAGCAAAATGAAAAGCCAGCCTATGTAATGGAAGAAAATATTTGCAAATTATATATCTAGTAAGGGATTAATATTCAAAATATATAAAGAACCCATACAAGTCAGTAACCCAAACAACAAAAACAATAAAAGCCAATCTGATTAAAAATTGGGCAGAAGAACTTTATAGACATTTTTCCAAATAAGACTTACAAACAGCCAACAGATATATGAAAAGATGCTAAACATCACTAACCAGTAGGGCAATGCAGATCAAAACCACAATAAGATATCTATCATCTCACAGTTATTAGAATAGCTATTATTTTTATTAGCAGTGGTTATTTATTTATTTTAATTTTTTATTGTTTAAAGTATTACATAAGTCTCCTTTTCCCCCCATTGATCTCTCCTCACCCTCACTCATCGCCCCAGTCTGTGTCCATTCGTTATGCTCATATGCATGCATACAAGTCCTTTGGTTGATCTCTATTTAAAAAAACACAAAAAACACACACAAGTTTTGGCAAGAATGTGGAGGAAAGGAAACTTCTGTGCACTGTTGGTAATGTAAATTGGTGTAGCTATTATGGAAACTGGCATAGAGTTTCCTCAATAAATTGAAAATAGAACTACCTTGTGATCTAGCAATCCCACTTCTGATATTTATCCAAAGGAAATGAAAACAGAATATCAAAAGATATCTACACTCCATGTTCATTGTAGTATTATTCACTATAGTCAAGTTATGGAAACAACCTACGAGGGCATTGTTGAAATAAGTCAGACAGAGAAAGACTACATGGTATCATTGATATGTAAAATCTAAAAAAAAAAGTCAAAACATAGAAACAGAGTAGAAAAGTGGTTTTCAATGCTGATGGTGAGTGAAATAGGGAGAGATTGTTAAAAGGATACACAAATTCAGCTATCAGATTAATAAAACCAGAGGATCTAATGTAAAACATGGTGACTATAGTTGCTAACATTATGTTCTGTCACTGAAATTTGCTAAGAGTAAAATTTAAATGTTCCCACACAAGAATACATATATATGTATGAGGTGATGAATGTGTTTATTAATTAAATGGTGTGAATCCATTAATAATTAAAAACAGAGGAAAAGAAGATATTATGTATGTGCTCCATCCAATAGAATAAAGACATAAGAAAGACATAAAATCAAAGAACTGGTGGCTCTGACACAAGAGAGAAATGAAGGAAAGTTTCAAAAAATAGTTTTGGAGAGTACTGACTATGAAGACTAATAAAATGCAACCCCTACCATGAGAAATAGATGTTAGAGTGCAAGGGAAGCAGTTCATCTTTCCTTAATAGGTGAGCAATAACTTTTTCAAAAAACGTTTTGTTAAAGACTTATTAAGCAGCTACGCATACCAAGCACTGTGCAGGGCCTTACAGAAATACCTTATTTAATCATTATAACAATTTTCTAATGAAATTATTTTCATTCATGGCTGTGATTTTTATTTTATGCAATACTAACAGTTCAGTCTGGCATGCGTATGCTTATTCTTTGCCCATTTGACTAATTATTGAATAAATGTGCAATTTTTGCAGTATGTGCTATGCTAAGAATCTCTACTGAAGGAGAATTAAATAAATCATTGGGCAAAGAAAATAAATATCAAGGTAAGGACCATGTGATTTTTTATTGATTATTATTGGTCATTAAAAAACATCTGAACTTTAACCAAGATACCTATGAGACTAGCTGTATGGAGACCTGAGATCTTATATCTATGACACCACTGTGTAATGAGCTTTTCTTTTCATGGCAATGCATAGTATAATTAGATTATGATAATTATTTTAGGGCATGCTGAAGTCATTAAATCTTTCCCTATATTTAAGGTGCTTATTTTCAGAGAACAAAATGAAGCAATATCTGCAAATACCTGGCTGAAAGCCCTTTGCCTATGAATTGTTTCCTCACTTTTTAACTATGTTTTTCACTACCGATAGAGGAAGGAGAAACCTATCGGTCCAAATAAGGCTAAAAGAAGTTATAAGCAAATATCTCTGCAGACTCTAACATTTTTCCTCAGGAAAAAGTCACAGAACAATCAGAACATCTCACTCCTTTTTGGACACCTCACTGGAAAATCTCTACCAGGTTCTGGTGGTCATATAGGCTAAATACCTTGTGACTAAACACCTCATATCCTCAACCTCACCATTAATGATCTTCACCAGCTCTGGAATTTCAGATTATTCTAATGATTAGGATTTCCACATTTCTGCAGAAACTGGAAGAAACATGGATTTTATCTGGAATTGCAGGGCAATTGGATTTGATAGAGTTCAGGGCATATAAAATTCTTTGATCAATCTGTCTTTTGATATCCCGGTATTTCTATCCCACTGTGATCACAAGAATCAAATTAGTATCCTTCCATATAGGGTAGCTCTCTAAGTTTGGCAAATCCTACCACACACAATGAAATGGAGAAATGAAAAGTAAAACATATAACCCAACACATCCCACCAAACAAAACCCACCAAATAACTTAAAAAGCTAAAAGAAAAAAGAGTTTGCACTACATTGACCCAGACTATCTGGCCATACTCATTAAACTATCCAGGTTATTTTTTATTCTCAATTTTGCATATGTAAGATGTAGTGTGTAAAAAGGTAACTTGAGTAGTAAAAGCTTAATTCCCAATTTTTAAAACCCTGAAACCTTCTGTGGAAAAAACTAAGCAAATCATGCTCTCTTCTGTTCAACGCAGCCTAGGGAATAGTGGCCCTCACTCCTTATGTGCTGAAGGCTAACATTATCCACTTCTTAGATCTACAAAGCTTGTCCAACACTCACACGGTTTTGCCCTGCATATACACGCACTTAATAAATACTTCTGGATGATGTTTAAGCACTTAGAATAAAGTGCTAAATAACAACAATCATAGACTTTGGCCGTGTGCCCTATTAGCACATCTTCAACTGCCATATGAGCAGCCCTAAGCAAAAATTAGCACATGGAGCTCCTCTAAGTTCTCTACTAAAAATAAGTTTCATTATCTCTCATTTCAATGTCCATGAGGTCACAGCATCTCATATGCTCCAAGAGTTTGTTATGTACGTTGAACTTAAGAAGTTGACATCTTTAAAAAAGTTAATATTTAGATCCTAATAGATCCCAGGAAATATATTAGGTTATCCCCTTCAGGACTGTAAAACATGAGAGCCTTCAGATTATTGATTATGCAAAATACATGTATAAGTCAATATAGTATGAAGTGTGTTGCAATGGTTTTCTTTTCTTACTTTTTTCAATTGCTTGCCCAACACGGGCTTAAAGACTGAGGATGGAGACTGTCCTACAGACACTTAACACATATTTATGATTACTGCTACAAATGCCAGACAGAGCCCATAACCAAGAAATTAGAAAGGACCTGAGACATGCTCATCTCATAGTATAATTGTGAGAGTTAACTGAAATAAAATAAGTAGAGTACAAAGCTTAGCATGTTGTAATGTTCAACATATTAGCTGCTTGTACTGCTATCCCTTGTCATCTACCTAAAACACTCATTTCTTAAGGATCCCTTTGTAGTATTTTGGTTTTTCAAAATATTTGTGTATTTTTTTTCTCAGCAATAAGTCATATAACCTTCTTCCGGTAGAACTTTTTAGCTTCTCTGCACTGTCTAAATGTCTATGCCTGAATTAAACTTCCTTTTGTTTTTTTCCCCTCAGAACACACCTCCATCGCTGAGACAGCTTGCAGTATCAGCCCTCAGCAACCTCTGATCCTTTGGATGATAAGTAGATGTCACTGGCAGATAACTCATGTATGGCCCCAGGTCAACACCAAGTTCAGTGCTTCTATGCCAAAGGCTTCCCAAAAACAAAATAAGAGTGCCTCTTCCTATTTGTTCCAAACATGTCACCTTCTTTCACTAAAATATCCAAAGTACCTAAGCAACCTCTTTTCTGCTATTTCGTCAGTCTCCAGGACCTCTTAGTAAATCAATCTGAATCTAGTGAGATGCCCTTATTTAACCGAGATCCTATAAAGCCTAGAGCTGGTTGGAGAAAAACGAAAATATCAATCCCACATTCTTATACATATTCAGGTTTACATATTTTCATCCACAGTTCATCTTGTTAATGTCAGCCTTCATAATTTATTGGCCATGTAAAAATATTTTAGCCTGGGAAGTGGAGAAAATGAGTGAGAATAAATCATTCAGTCCTCTTCCATAAGCCACAATGCAGTCCAGAGGACCTTCGTTTTTAATTTTGCTTTCAAGTGCCAGTTGAGACAAATTGGTTAGTGGTTCATCATGGGAGCAATTCCAGAGCTCATTCATTTAGCCTCTAAGGACTTTTCAGCATCACCAAAGGCAGCCAACACATAGTTGGTGACCTCAGGAAAAAACACAATACTTGGAGAATTAGAAAAACGACAATATATGCTTCAGTCCTTAAAATTCATCATCTAATTTCCTCTATCTCTCTTCCACTGGGTAAGAAACATCTGTCAACACATGCACCATTGGCCTATTATTCTTCGTAATGTGGTTATGGAGCCTGACTCTCTACACCCTGCCAGAGGAAAGCTGTTCTGAAACACATGCAGGCACCATGGGGTAACGTAAAACATGCAAGGGTTAAAATCGCTTACCTCTCATCCCACCCCATTGCGTCTACCTAGAGAGAAAACTATGCATTGTTTTAAACAATCTGACTCTTTCCCATAATCCAATATATTAGGAATTTACATTGTAAAAAGTTCACTTTATTATTTTTTTTTCTAACAAAACAACATATGTTACGCTTCCATTTGAAAGCAATCTCAGAAAAAGGGCCTGCATGTGAATGCAATTGGCTGTGAGTTCACATTTCCCTGAGACTAGATTGTGAGCAAAACACATGTTTTTCCATCTAAGTTAGAAGATGGAAAATCATGCATTATTTGTCAGGCCTTTGTGGCATGCAGTTTAAAATCAATGCATATTTCTTTCATGCACATTTTCACAAATGTCTGTGTCGATACGTCCGTCGGATCTGATGTGCTCAATCCCTCAGCACCTGGGGAACTTGTCCTCTTGAAAATTTTTTTTTTCCTCCTAACTTTTCAATGTGTTCCCAAGAATTGTAATTCTTTTTGACTAGTGACAAGTGAGAAACAGAACCCTCCATCTTCTTTTCCTACAAAAGAAATAAGAACATTTTTACATGCTCACTCTTAACTCCAGGTAGATCAAAGAATGGCTGTTTCCCTCACTGCTACACAACAGTAATCTCTCCAAGTCCTCACAAAACTCACGAAGGAAAGAGAAGGGAACTAGCCCCTCACGTGTTATAGGTGACATCAGATAGCATGATATAAACAGGAGTAACCTAATCATAAATACATTGCAAATAAACAAAAAGAGATCTTTATTTTGTTGGAAAGGTACTTCTTTCTCCTTATGTTTAGTAAAAAGAGGAAAGCTTCTGCTAAACTTCTATTTAAAAAAAATAAAATTTGGCTAGAAGGGAAATTCTAGGCTCTCATTTTAGCTCTACATATTGAAGAATAAGGTTACCAGGAAGCCAATCAGACATGATTGGAAAGCAGAGAGAAAAGGACATGCCCCTGGAGTAAAGTAATCTATTCAATATTAGGAATGGCAGAATGCCAACAACCGATGTGTGCAAAGAGTGACTTCCCTCTCTTACGAAGGAGTAGAGGTAAGCAGGCCATAAACTATTTGCTGTAAGTACCTAGAGAGATATAGAATTTTATCTTTTTTAAAAATTTTTATTTATTTATTTATTTAGATTTTATTGATTTTTTACAGAGAGGAAGGGAGTGGATAGAGAGTTAGAAACATCCATAAGAGAGAAACATTGATCAGCTGTCTCCTGCACACCCCCTACTGGGGATGTGCCCGCAACCAAGGTACATGCCCTTGACCGGAATCGAACCTGGGACCTTTCAGTCTGCAGGCTGACGCTCTATCCACTGAGCCAAACCAGTCAGGGCTAGAGTTTTATCTTTAATTCGTTCAGGTATATGATTAGTTTTGAAGTGGGATGAGCAGAAAAACTATCCACTGAACTGAGAAAATAAAGTTGGAACATTTTATTCACTTACTCAACATCTGAGTAATTTAAGATGCAGTAGCTTTTAAAATCAAGAACGAAATTTTTAGTTTGTAATATGCTGTCATTGATGCTGTCAGAATCAATGTCCTTTTACTTAACCTTTTCTGCATATCATTTCTCATGCCTTTGGCTAAGAGTAAATGTAGTATTTCTAAGGTAAATGACTTTATCACATTAGCAAATGACTTACCTTGGATAGCTAAGTATTATCTGAAGGCTCTGGAATCAGGGTAAAGTCTTGTGACCTATAAAATATATTAAAACGTATTACTTTTCTACTCGGACTAAAAGACAAATGCACTTACTTTTAAACAGAAAAAAGAATAATGAATGTAAAATAGG
This sequence comes from Myotis lucifugus, assembly GCF_000147115.1. NCBI lineage: Eukaryota > Metazoa > Chordata > Mammalia > Chiroptera > Vespertilionidae > Myotis > Myotis lucifugus. Next base: position 1,789,533 of record NW_005871073.1, read on the forward strand.
TAAGTAAATTAATCTTTATTTTAAAGTCTGTTATAACAAAAAGGGGCACTAAAATAATTAAATCTCAGTAGTGAATAGAAATAAGTGGGTTGCATAAATATAAATACTCCAAAACTTCAAAAGTTCAGTCATCAGCACTTATGCCAGAGTCTTCAGAGCATGAAGTAAAACGAAGTTAATGGAAACTAGCATTTCAAATTATAAAATCAATGCTAATCCCTCTTTGAGCACAAATATAGAAACTACAAATTTCAGATAGGATCAAGTATCTTTCTTTCACAATCCCTAAAGGGGTTCTTTTAAGTTGAAAATGTATAACAACAAAAGAAAAAGATGAATTTAAATAACTTGACTCCTTGCAATGAAGTAATATACAGCCCACCAGCATTTAACTTAAGTGTAAAGAATCACAGTCATTTATAAGTCGTGTACAGGCACACAATCCTCAAGACCAATTGGTGAGGCTCTAACCCTGGAGTGACCATACGTTTTAATTTTGTGTCTGATAAAGTTTAATTGTTAATAAGTTCCCCTTTTATTCTCAAAAGAGTCACAGTTTAGATTATGCATTTTATGGCTATCCATCTAAGCCCCAAGTGGTTGATATGGTGTCTCAGTGTGAATTCTCTTATTTTCTTGTTCTCTAATGTCTTGTCTCTAGTTTACCCATACTAGTCGGGCCCTCCAGACAATATTAATAGCTCAATAAAGAGAATGAAGAGCTTATAAGTTCCTCTGTGTGTGATTGTTCAAAGTTCAATCCCTCAAAAAGTCTTTATTCCTCTTCCATAAAGATATCAGCATGTACATGTCTTATGCTCTTACGACTTCTGTTACTAATTGCTATCACTTACTATTTCTGTTACTAATTTCTTCCAGGTGTGAAATTGTATAGTGCACTCTGAGCTTCCACATTTTGGGCTGCATTTACCTGCCTAGAAGCTGTTCATCATCACTCAAGATAACTTTCCTCTATTTTTTCCTTCATTCACAATTGTCCCCCATCCCAGGGCATCAGCAGTGGTATAATTATATATAATTAAAATTGAACTCTAAGGATAAAGTATAAAGCTCTCCACCCAGGCTGCATGGATGAGGCCTGTGCTATTTCCTTCCTCATGCCCATGATGGGTTAGCTACATCTGGGAGTGAGAGAAGATATTTGGAGCCTGGTGTAATACTTTGGGTACCACTATTACATATATATTGCTAGAAGGTATCCGAATTTGATGTGCTTGGGCCCATTTTTTGGATAGTGACTGGTTCACAGATACTAAATATGTTCATATGTAATCCTGAGTGGTGTCCCTCATACAGTACCAGCCCAGCCTCTGGAAATCAGTGTGCTTCAAGTTCCTCAGCAGAGCCCTGAAGCATAGAGCTAGGCTAGACCTGTAATCATTGTGAGGAGAAAGGCTCCCCTGACTGAGAAGATCCGGGTGGTGGGAATGCCAGGAGTCATCAGGATAAAGGCAGCAAGAAGTGAAAAGTCATGATGACAAACGCCATCAGCAAAGCTGACAGCCACGGCACCTGAGGCATCAAGAGCTGGTCATTTCTGACAGGTTTTGACAGCAGCAACTGCTACTACAGAACATGATGTCCAGGATCTGGGGAGAATGGAGACTTCAGCAGCAATAGTAGTCAGAAACCATCAACTTTCACTAGTGGTGGGACAATGGCAGGGATGGGCAGTGATGAAGATGGAGTTTGGAGTTCAAAACCACTAGACCAGATTCCTATACTCTGTTGTCATGAAAGCTGATGTAACCTGTAGAAATAAGAATATTTCAGATAATGATCACTTACCTATTTCATTGATAGCTGTTAGGCAGACAAGAGCTTTCTGACACAATAACAAGGAAACCATCTATGCTCAGGGTACCCAAGAAAGTCCCATGTGTCTATCTTATGGTTGTTGAGCAACAATCTAAGAAAAAAGAACATCTGTTGAATGCCTGTCCATAATTATGTAACTTTTTAAAATCCTCACCCAAAGATGTTTTTAGAGAGAGGAAGGGAGAGAGAGAGAAACATTTATGTGAGAGAGAAACATTGATTGGTTAGTTGCCTCCTGTATGTCCCTAGACCTGGGATCGAACCCACAACCTAGGTATGTGTCTGACTAGGAATCGAACCCACAACCTTTTGGTTTGTGGTCGGATGCTCCAACCAACTGAGCCACCTGGCCAGGACACCATAATTATGTAATTTAATCCTCACACCAACACTGCAAGTTCTATAATTACGAAACCCATTTTCTAGATGACTAAAATGGGTCTCAGGAAGATTTAAGTGATTTGCCCAAGTTCACACCAATAAGGATGTAGCTGAGATGTGAATGCAGGTCTGACTCACTTCAAAGCCATTGTTTTTCCCACCAGACTCTGGGAGCCAGAGACAAACAATGGCAACAATCACCACAGAGACCCAGCCCCGCTCCCTCCCAGCCTACCTCCTGCCCCCTGCAGAGGGAAGCAGATGTGGAGCAAAATATCCACAGTTCTGGACTCTGAAACCTTCCATTCCTGAAACTGAAATTCTAAAACTGAGAAGTTGCTGACACTGCTGCTGAGCCCTGCCAAGTCCCCTGCTCTGAGGGCAGTTTGGTGTAAAGAATGTTGATAATCACTGCAAATGGAGGAGTATGCCTCTTGGCCCGGGAAATGAGGCTAGTGCGTAAGTAGTTTTGGCAGCCGCATGTATGCTGTGGTACTGGGAGGTACATGCTATTCACATAGAAAATAAAAAATAAAAATAAACAGATTGTCTGGAACTCTTCCAGGATCCCACCCCACCCCCCTTCTCTCCATCCAACCAAGTATTCTCAGTCCCAAATGTGGTTTTCCCTGTTAAATGCTTGCAGAAACCAGGTGAGGTATTTGTTGCATGGGTGGATAGTGATTGTATCTCCAGAGTACCGGTGGGGCACCGGGGAGTGATGTGATTTGGGTTGCTGCACATCCAAAGGGGAAAATGAAGGTCTTTCTGAGGCAAACAGCATCAGTAGTTTTACATGGAAGATGGATGGCCCAAAGAAAGCTAGCTTTTCACAGAAAGGGGGATATCGTGGAAAGTCACTGACGTCAAAGAACGAAGGAGAGTTTGAAAGAATCAAAAGCATAGGAGGCCGATTTCATTCTTTAGTTGGTAGGTAATTCTTTAGATATTTGAATTGGCATCAGGGTAGTTTTCTCTAATTTCAACGTGAATGAGGACTGATTGTCCTGAAAATGTCATTACATTAAAGCTGCAAGGAAGATTCCTAAAAAGTGGAAATCTATTCCTAGAATTTTTAAATATTTTTTCATCATTAAGTCTGTGGAAAAAGAAAATGTTTCCATGTTGGCACTAACACTTATTGAGCATCTATTCTGTTCTGGTCTCTATACTGGGCTTTAACTGTATTATGTCAGTCAGTCTTCACACAATACTTGCAAAGTGTTTTACAGATAATAGTTGACATTTATTGACTTAATTCTCCATAAAGGACATACAATTTTCTCCATTTTATAGACAACAGTAGAAATAATAAGGATGGAGTATTTAGATACAAAAATAATAGCTATTATATACTAAAAAAGTACTCTATGATATGCTCTATTTTAAATACTTTTCATGAATTAAACAGCTCTGTGAAACAACTACTATTGTTATACCTATTTCACACATAAAGCATTTGGCTTAGGGAGTTCAAGTAATTTGCCTAAAATTACCCAGCAAGTGAGGAATAGCATCCAGTCGATTGGATGTCAATGTCCATCATTTTAACCTCTGTATAATATTTCCTTACAACTTAGTAAAGTTAGACTCAGAGAAGTTTATAACCCATCTAAGATAGCACAGTTATAAGGAATAGACAGAACCTAGTCCTAGGGTTTTGTTTGTTTTTGGTTTTTACTTCAAAGTCCATTTTCTTCCCACTTCATGACCAGGCTGCCCTTCTAAGGAGTATTTCTTTAACAATAAGATTTTATCACAGGTCCCGCAATACAAACTCTTAATTATTATTATTTTTTAAAAATATAATCTAATTCTTTTGGTTTGGTGCTTTTTTTTAAAAGATTATATTCTTTTTTTTAATATATATTTTACTGATTTTCTACAGAGAGGAAGGGAGAGGGATAGAGAGCCAGAAACATCGATGAGAGAGAAACACCAATCAGCTGCCTCCTGCACACCCCCCACTGGGGATATGCCCGCAACCAAGGTACCTGTCCTTGATCAGAATCGAACCCGGGACCCTTCAGTCCCCAGGCCGATGCTCTATCCACTGAGCCAAACTGGTCAGGGCCAAACTCTTAATTATTAATACTCATTCAATTATTTTTGTGTATATAACATGGAAAAGAGATATTCCTGGACCCGAAGACTTTGCCTTTTAGGCACACTGAAAGGTTGAAGACAATACTTTGAAGTTAAGCAACCAAACTGAAAGATATTATGAACAGTGAAAATAAATTGATACTTTTGGCCTGGGCAAAGGTAATATAGCTTGAAATAGTAAATTTTAATCTAAATTTCAGCAACAAGATATAAAAATGAAATTGTGTTTTCTCTAAGGAACAACATTTCCTAAGTCAGCTACACAATTGAGTGGCCAAATATTTGATCAATCCTGAAGTAAATTTTCAAATGATTTATTCCAGGTATATAAGCATACATTCATAAGGATGGCAATACAAGTGATCTGTTCTTGTGCATATTAGTATGTTCATGTTCATTAGTTTATATACTCTTGGGATAGATCCAGAAAAATATATCCATGTGTATTCCTAAAAGAACATTCTCAAATGGGGCTTTTAAACCAAATTCAGCAAATGCTGTATCACTTACATATTTTGTTTTGGCATGAATCCACAAGTCATCTTTTATTAGTGGAAGCTTATTCTGAAGTTTTATTGATTGTTTACAGCTCTTAAAAGTCAGATGAGTGTGTTTTCAATGTAATTTATATTCCTTTATCATTTGCCTTTCAAACCTTTCATATCATTATCTGTGATGAGTTAAAATCAAATGAAAGGAGTAATTTCAAACAGAATATATAAGCCATGCCTTCACCCTATCATGAAATAGACACAGCAGCAATCCCTCAAATGCTAACTAAGTTTTGAGTTAAATGTATGCAGTCTTATCATTTCTGAATTCAGTGTAGGCTAGAGTCAGATATGAAATATAATTTTATAATGGAGGTTCCCAAGACCTTATCTTCCCATCACAATATCTGTAATTGACATTGAGTTGGCTCAGAAGGGGGGAAATAGTGTGTGAGAGAGAGTAAACCCCATCTTTATTAGTATCTGAATATTCTGTATGCTTTTGGCTGGCTATATCACCCAATCCATTTCCTATGTACTAATGGGCAACCACTTAAACAAGATTACCTAGGGTAAACTTAATCTAAAATATTTGAATTATATATATACGACTAATGTAATCTGTGTTATGTTGTAATTACTTGTGTATACACTTATATTTTCTATCAAATTATAAGGTCTTGATGGACAAAATCAACATCTTAAGCAACTTTGTGTGCTACACAGCACCTAGTACAGTGCAATTTTATATGTGGCAAGCAGAGAGGGCCGCACTGAGAAAATGGTGTTTGAAAGGTGAGGGAGCAAGCCATACATATTTGTATGAAAGCATTCCAGGCAGAGAGAAGAGAGCAAGTGCCAAAGTCCTGCTGTTCCATTGTGAATAGACTAGGTGTGGAACAGGAAGCACAGACCTGTTAATCCAGCAGAGAGGTGATGGTGGTTTGGATGAGAACAGTAACATTGCAGGTGTTGAAGAGTAGTTCATTTCTGGATAACTTTTGGAGGTAGTGCTGACAAGATCTGCTCGGAGGGACTGGGTGTGAATTGTGACTGAAAGACAGAAAATAAGGACAGCGTCAGGGATTTTGGCCTGGGTAACGCTATGGATGGTGATATCATTTACTGAGATGGTGAAGACTATAGGAAGGAAAAAGTATTGGAAAGAAGATCCCAGAGTCTGGGGAATCTAGAAAATGTTAAACTTCTCCATGGATATTCTAATTTCTCTCTAAAGCCAAGACTGAAGCTGACCACTTAGACCCCTTCACTGGGTCCATACTTGAAGGCCCCTGGCTTGGTCCTCTACTGGCTACACTCCTTCTGTAGGGTGAGGCTTCTTCCATGAAACCAAGAGGACGTGTCACTCAGCCTCTTTTAGATCATGCCATGTAGGATTCTGGGATTCCCTGTCAAACTCCCCAATCCCGCATCCACCATCTATGTATATGTCCGTATTTCTAAGAGCAAGTCAGACTATCAACACATGAACCCCTAGGCCAGGTGCATAGCTAAGGGATGGCTGAATGCGAGGTCAGAGGGGTTGTGGGTGGAGCTTGTGGTGAGGTGCCCACACAAATCTGTGTCAGGCCCTGTGACAGCGGGGTGGGAAGGAATGGGGGTAGGCCATAGGCTAGTGGCTTTTTCTGCTCTGCCACATTCTGCCATGGAACTTTGAGGAGTTGGAATTTTAAATTTAATGCCAGCCTCACAGGCCATCATGAAAGTATATTTATCAAGACAAGAAGACAGCTTGCTTTATTCAACAGTTTAATAGCTTGACTTAAATATTTAGCTATATGGTATCTGAGCCTCCATATGTACTCTCACCACAGGCACTGAAACGTACAGGCTCCGGCCAGCACTGCTGAACATCCTGCCAGCAGTGTCAGAGACACGTTTATTTTTAGAGGAGACCTGAGAAGTAGGGTCTGGCCTGCATTCCTGTACATAATATCACAGCTTTCTTCTTCTGCGGTAACTGATGCAGATTTATTTTTTCAGATGAGACCCTGAAAGGAGTTCTCTCTGTATTTGCTCCCGGAGTCCTTAGCTCAGTGTTGAGAACCGGTGATAAGTGTTGGAAAACTACTGATCCTGCCTAGTCTCAGTCTTCATACCTGAGAAACTAACGGGACTAGCACTTAACCTGAAAGGCTGCTGTGAGAAAGGTCAATAAGCAAAAAACATGAAGCATATTGCGTCTCACACATAATAAGCAGTTAAATGATTGTTGTTGTATTCTTAGGTCTATAAAGCAGCATCTTACTTTTCATGCATTCTTAAATTCTAGAAAAACACAAACAAGTGCAGAAGCAATGGAAGGTTTTATTGGAGCGTTTTGCTAATGCCCAGTGAGTTCTCTCTCCCTTCAAAACAAGGCACGGCATTTAGATGCCGATCAATAACTCGGGTTCTGTTTCAGTGGCTAGTGCTTTGCTTACTCTCTGAATCAAATACAGGATTCCCATTAGTATTGATGGTAATTACCTCTGCAGAATGAAGTATCATGAGTAGAGCCCCTGCTGAGGAATTACTTTAATGACTTTGAACTTTAAGAAAGAAACTTAAGAAAGTCACACATGATGACAACCTCAGGGCCTGCCCCCCTGCTGCCTCCCTAACTACTATTTTCAATTGATTCGTTCTGAGCAGGGCACTTCTGGGCCATGTTGTTCTTTATGACCAAATAGCGAGAAGCATATTCCAGAGAAAAGTGCCTCAAATTAGGAGCTCAACATTTGGTGGTACAGACTCCTTTCCTATCATAAAATGCCTCAGCTAGCAATTCAAAAGCCAATCTATATCATAGTGTAGCAGCAGTGATAGTGGTCATTGTAATAACAGTATCTACGTATATTTTTACCATTATAAATTTCTGATCACTGACCTAAACTGGGACCTCAACTCTACCTATCATTTTTAGTGTAATCTTGCTATGGTCATGTTGTGATGTAATTTTCCTACCAACCATAAAACCATTTATACCTTCTCTACTCTCAATAGCCTTCATTGAATCACACTGAGAAAAGACCATACAAGTATAAAAATAAACTTTTAATCTATTAGGCATGGAAGCATGGAGAAGACTGATGAATCTCAGAGGGAAGGGGGGGTAAGGGGGTGGGAAGAGATTAACCAAAGAACTTATATGCATATATGCATTGCACCATGAACACAGACAATGGGGTGATGAAGGCCTGACTGAGGCTGGTTGGGAACTGGGTGGTGGGGGGCAAGGGGGAAAAACAGAAGGGGGGACATTTGTCATACTCTCAACAATAAAGATTTCAAGAAAATAAAATAAACTTTCTATTAAGTTAAATTATACTAAGTAGAACTTTGTGTTAAAATTAAAAATAGAACTACCTTATGATGTTATCAATCCGACCTCTAAGTCCAAAAGAATCGCAAGCAGTCTCCAAAAGGTATTTGCACACCCAGGTTCATAACAGCACTATTCATGGTGGTCAAGAGGTGGAAGCAATCCAAATGTCAATCAATGGATGAATGGATAAACAAAATGTGGTGCATACATTCAATGGAATATTATTCAGTCTTAAAAAGGAGGGAATCCTGTCACATGCTACAGCATGGATGAACTTGAGGACATTAATCTAAGTGATATAAGCCAGGCACCAAAAAGACCAATAGTGTATGGTTTCACTTATATGAAGTATCTAAAAGAGTCCAATTTATAGAAACAGAAAGTCAAATGGTGGTTTCAAGGGGCAGGTGGGAGGGGGAACAGGGATATTGTTTAATGGAGACAGAGTTTCAGATTGGAAGATGAAAGAGTTCTGGAGACCTGTTTCACAACAATGTGAACATACTTTACACTGTATACTTTGAACTGTACACTTAGAAACGGTTAAGAAGGTAAATTGTTTGTATATTTTACGACGCAAAAAAATCTGAAAAACAAACAAGGAAAAAAACTGTTTTGTGTTGCAGTTGTTCAACAAATATGCTTTTGTGCTTACTATGCACCATACCCTGTACAGGTTAAGTATTTTGGCAGTATTTATTTGGCAATCAATATTAGAGAGTTTGGAGTTTGGTACTGTAATAAATTTTAGAAACGCAGCAACGTAGTTCTAACTGTTTATGCCTTTAAAAGTATTATGTGAAGAAAAGAATGCTCTTTATTGCTGGGGAAATATCGTGTTGATTTCTTCTTTCCTTTATACACATCCTCACTTTAAACACCTCTATTGTCTCTGTAAGGCCAAAACATCTACAAGAAGCATCAATTAAATAGCAAGAGGGATTTTAAATTGCCTGACCCTGACAGGCATTCCTTGGCCTGAGATCACATGTACAAATTCTAGGAGGAAGGACCACTTTGGCGCTTAGCTATGTACAAGAGCAGATGTGGTCCTGAGAAACTGCTTTATGTGCAAAATTTTGAGTAGCAAAGCTATTTTTTCTCACTTATATTTAAGAATTGGAAAATTGTTTTTATGGAAAACATTTTCATCCTGAGACATAGTAGTGTTCTAATTACATCTACACAGGCAGTTTTTCAAGAATGCATCGGCTCCATTGGCAGAGTTCTTTTTTTTTTTTTTTGGCAAAGAGACACAAACTTAGAAATTCTATCAGCAAAGTTGTTGAAAAAGTCTTAAGATGACAGGCAAAACCCCTGACCCACCTAAATAGAGTTACCAATAAAGCCAAAAGACACTCAAAATTCTCAAACTTGGACTTCAAGTAATCTCAACAAACTTGGAATTTTTAAAGTTGTTTTCTTTTATACTTTCTTTTTCTCCACCTTCTTCCCTCACTCTTGAGATGTCATATGTAAGGGATTGGCAAATATTTTCTTAATGAGCCAGATAATAAGTATCTTAGGCTTATAGGACATATAGCTTCCATTGCAAGTAACCAATTCTGCCATTATAGCACTAAACCAGCCATATAAAATAAGTAAATAAGTAAGTGGGTATGGCAGTGTTCCAATAAAACTTTATTTACAAAGACAGGTGGCAGGCTGAATTTGGCCTGTAAGCTGTCATTTGCTGACCCCTGTTTGAGGCCATAGTCAGGAATTCAGGTTTTAGTCTACAGCAGTAAAAACCATTGTGTAATTTTAAAATAGAGAACAAATATGATCTTCCTTAGTCTTTAAAAATGTCACTTTGCCTACTGAAGAGAGAATAGATGGGAGGAAGTAACAAGAATGAAAGCAGGAGGCCAGTACAACCCTCCAGGCTATATATGAAGGTGGCTTGAACCAAAGTGGTGGCAGTAAAGGTGACATGTAGTTTAATTCAAGGGAGAGGTCAGAGTTAGAGTAAACTTTGAAGTCAGCAACAGATTGATGGTATTTAAAACCATAGTACCAGGTGAGATTACCCAGAGAGAAGGCGTAGGTAAAAAGTGCAAATAGAGAAGATGGTGAAAGACTGAGCTCTGGGGCATACCCACCTGTAAATGTGTGGCTCCGTGGTTGAGCACCGACCTATGAACCAGGAGGTCACAGTGCAATTCCCAGTCAAGGCACATGCCCGGGTTGCAGGCTCGATCACAGTAGGGATCTTGCAGAAGGCAACTGATTTATGATTCTCTCTCATTGTTGATGTTTCTATCTCTTTCTCTCACTCCCTTCCTCTTCGAAATCAATAAAAATATATTTTTTAAAAAATCATAGAAGCATGGAACAGACTGTCAAATCACAGTGGAAAGGCAGGGATGGGTGGTTGCGTGGGAAGACATCAACCAATTAAACATTCCTGTGGCACCCCAGTGTGTCCTTTGTGCCACAATGTTGAAAATTGCTGCTCTAAATTCATAAGTCATTGTTAAATAACTATACTCGTGCAGCTATTCTTCTTTGAGTACCCACATAGACTTGCCCATGCGAGAAGGAACAGGACTGCTAACCCATATCTATAGCCCCTTAACAGGATAACTGCCTTTTCTTCGAGGTAGTTTTCAGGGTTACCCAAAATGAATTTTTATATACCACTTAAGCTATATTTTCATATACACACATATATTTAAATGGGTTTATTGTTGACATACAATAAACTGCACACATTTAAATGATATAAGTTTTGACATATGCATATATAAGACCATCATCACAACCAAAATACTGAATATATACTAGTATATCACCTCAAAAAGTTTCCTTGTACACAATTATAATTTCTCCCTCTCATAATTTCTTAGGTGTGATGAAGGAACACTTTCTGTCATTGTGAATTAGTTAGAATTTTCTAGTTTTATTTAAATGGAATCATATTATATGTCCTGTCTTTTTGTCTGATTTCTTTAATTCAGCATATTTTGAGATTAATTCATGTTATTGCATATAACAATAGTTCATTCCTTTTTACTGCCGAGTAGTATTCCAATATATGGCTATAGCATAATTTGTTTATCCATTCATCTTTTGATTGGACAGTTTCTGTTGATTACAAATAAAGCTGTTATAAACATTCATTTAAAAGCTTACCTATGACATATGTTTTCATTTCTCTTGAGAGAGATATAGGAATGGAATGACTGGGTAGTATGGTAAGTGTATTTCTGACTTTTAAAGAAACTGACAAACTGTCTGCCAAAACAGTTTTACATTCCCACCAGCAATGTATAAAATTTCCAGTTGTTCCATACCCTCACGAGTACTTGATATGGTCAGTCTTTTTATCGTAGAAATGTAAACAGATGTGTGATGATATCTCATTGTAATTTTCATTTGCATTTCCCTAATGACTAATGATGTTGAGTATTTTTCACCATTTGCCATCTAAATATCTTTTTTGATGAAGTGCCTATTCAGATGTTTTGCCCATCTTTATATATTCTGAATTCTTTGAGAGTTCTTTATCTATTCTGAATACCAGGCTTTTATTAGAGAAATGGCTTGCAAATATTTTCTCCCAACATTTGGCTTATTTTCCTTATTCTTTTGAAAATTGGAAATTAAGCCCAAATTACCAATTTGTTATTTTATGATTTTTGGTTTTGGTGTCACATCTAAAAAAAACCCTTTTACTAACAAGATTACAAAGTATTTTTTGTTTATTTTATTCTAGAACCTTTAAAGCTTTGCATTGAAGCCTATGATCCACTTTGAGTTTATTTTTGTATACAATTTAAAGTATATATTCAAGTTTCAAGTTCTTTTGCATATCTATATCTATATCTATATCTATCTCTCTCTCTCTCTCTCTCTCTCTCTCTCTCTCTCTCTCTCTCTCTCTCTATATATATATATATATATATATATATATATATATTTGTTTCACTACTATTTGTTGAAAAGACTATTCTTTCCCCATCCTTTTGGTTTGACTTTTGTGAAATACCAGCTGTCCATATAAATGTGGATTTTTGTGGGGGACTTCTTATTCTGTTCCATTGATCTATTTGTCTAATAAATAGATTTTTCTAATAAAATTATATTTGCTTCCAGTAGTTTTGTAATAATTTTGAAATCAAATAATGATAGCCTTCACCTTTGTTCCTCCCCCTCCCCCTCCCCGCCAGCAAAGTTGTCTGTTCTATGTCCTTTGTATTTCTACAAAAATGCTAAAAAATCTGCTGGGATTTTGATTGCGATCTTTCTGTTATTAATTTCTAATTTAATTCCATTGTAGTAAGAGAAGATGCTTTGTATGAACTGAATTGCTTAAATTTATTGTGATTTTTGTGATTTGTTTTGTGGCCCTAATATGGTGTATCTTGGTAATATTCTGTGCATACTTGAAAACATTTTGCATGCTGCTGTTGCTTGTTGGAGTCTTTGACAAATGTCAATCAAGTCAGTTGATAGTTGTTTAAATCTATAATATATCTTGTAGATTTTCTACCTGTATTCTTTCAGTAACGGATTCTAGTAGCGATTGTCCTATTTATCCTTACAGTTCTATTGGTTTGCTTCATGTATTTCAGAGCTATCTTATTATGTGAATAAACCTAATTGGTTATGTCCTCTTGATTCATTGGCCACTTTATTATCATGAATTGAGCTTCCTTATCCATGATAATATTCTTTACTCTGAAATCTACTTGGATATTAATATAGCTATTTCATTAGTGTTGGCATGGCATATCTTTGTCTGTATTTTCGTATGACCTATTTGTGCTTTGTATTTAAAATGCACTTCCTTTGGGCAAGGTAATGCTTCATAGAAAAAATTGGGAAATATTATTTCCTCCTGTACTTATTGGAAAATTTATGAAGAATTGATATTAATTCTTTTTTAAATGTTTGGTGGAATTTACAAACCATCTGGGCTTAGACTTTTCTTTTGTGGGTAGTTTTTAAATTATGAATTCAATCTCTTCATTTGTTATAGACTTATTCAGATTTTCCATTTCTTCTTGAATCCATCTCTATAATTTGTGCCTTACTAGGTATTTGTCCATTTCATGTAGGTTATCTAATTTGTTAATACAGAGTTAGTCATGGTATTTCCTCATAGCCCATTTTATTTCTGTAAAGTTGATATTAACATCCCCTCGTTAATATTTTATTTTCAGTCTTTTTTTCTTAGTAGGTTTAGTTAAAGGTTTGTCAATCTTTGAAAACACACACATAAATTTTGGTGTCATGTATTTTTTCTATTGTTTTCCTCTTCTGATTTCATTGCTTTATGGTCTAATAACTAAGATTTCCTTCGTTCTATTTGCTTTGGGTTTAATTTGCTCTCCCCGCCCCCCCCTCCCCCCCCCCGCCCCCCCCGCCGCCCATATCTTAACGTGGAAATTTAGGTTATTGATCTGGGATCTTTCTTATTTTTTAACATAGGCATTTACAAGTATAAATCCTCCTCTGAGCATTGCCTTAGCTGTAAACCATAAGTTTTGGTATGTTGTACATTCATTTTCATTCATCTCAAAGAATTTTCTAATTTCCTTTGTGATTCCTTCTTGTAACCTGTTGGTTATTTAGGGAGGTTTATTTTCCACATATTTGTGAATTTCTCAAATTCTTTCTGTTATTGATTTCTACTTTTATTCCACTGTATTCAAATAACACTTGGTATGATTTCCACCCTTTTAAATTTATTAAGCTTTGTTTTAAGGCCTAGCACATTATCTACCCTGGAGAATGTTCCTTATGCCTCAAGGAGATGGTATATTCTGCCTTTGGAGGTAGAGTAATTTATAGATGTCTTTTTGGCCCAGTTGGTTTAAATGTTGTTCAAGTCTTCTGCTTCCTTTTAGTCTTCTGCTTGCTTCTTTTATCCATTGTTAAAAGTGAGGTATTGAAGCCTCCAACTACTGTTGTTGAATTGTTTATAGTTCCCTCTGACTCTGTTGGCTTTTCCTTCATGTTTTACCATGCAGGCAAGCAGCAGACTCTTAGCTCCATCTCCTGAACTCAGGGAGCCCTTCCTCCACTATGACATGGAAACTCTCCCAAGACAGTAACATGGGGAAATCAAGAGTTTACCTCACTTGCTTCTTGTCTCTGTAGGGTCACAGTCAATTGCTTAACATCCAGAGCATTGGAAACTATTGTTTCATATATTTTGTCTCATTTTCTTTGGTAATTACAGGTGTAAGGATAAATCTGGCCCATGTCAGTCTAACTTGGCCAGAAAGAAGAACATTAAGCTATATTTCAAGTCAAATTTTTGCAAGGTAATATAATAAAACTGGGGTTAAACTTTTTCTTAAAGGGCTGGAGGAGCCCTCAGCACAAAATAATTTTGCAAAATTTGCCAAATAAATATAAAAATAAATATAAAAGTAATCAGTGGCCTACTGTGATATTCCACTTGCCTATTCAGATGTCACCAAAGATACACTCATCACTAGTGCAGGGTTGTGTCAAATCCAGAGCACTGTCACCTTCCTCGTGCAACCGCCAGTTGGTTTCGTCAATCTGTTTCTGGTTGCTGTTTTCTCTTTCCAACGTACTTTTTCTTCAGAGTCATGTCCCTCAGAATTGACTCAAAAAAAAATTGAGCCGCACTTAAACTGGCCTTAGTAAAAAGAGATTCATTATAAATAATCAAGGGTATTGCCAAAACCCTGGGGCAAGAAGTTCAGCTCACACTTTGTAAGAACTCTCTGGAACCCCATGGAGTCTCACCTCTTCCACTTATCACATCTGCCTCCATTTGCCTGTTCTGTTGTTTTTGTTGTCCTTGTTGTTTTTTAAATAAAGTGGGTTCTGTGAGCACTTGCTCATCAATATACACAATCCAAAACCTGCCACTAAGAAACAGCAGCCTCAGTCCCTTAGCCCCTGTGCCTTCCAGGTAAAGTACCTTTTCTAAGAAATGTGTGGAAGCATAAAACAAGTTATTGACATTTCTAATGTAACTGAGTATAGCAATAGTGCTCACTGTCAAAATTGCTTATGTGGGTATAAAACTGTAGAATTTTTTAAATGCTTCCATATTCTCTTATGTTTACTTCACCTTAACCAAAGAGGAGGCAGCCAGGTGTCATTGATCCCATTGTAGGGCTGCAAAAACAAACTCTGAGACTTTAACTGATTTATTCCAGCAGCAAAGTCAGATCTTGCATCCAGGTTTCTTGGCTTCTAGTCCATTGCCTTTTCAGTACTCACATCCTTAGCCACTGGCTTGTGAAAAGAAGAAATAGTGGTGATGTAGTGGAGGTGATGACAGAGGCCAAAGAATAGGTAAATTGAGTAGCCACCTGACTATTTTAAAACTTGGTTCAGAGTTCTGTCATTCTTTAAACTGATTATTATTCTTGGACCCAACTGGACCATTCTCTCTCTCTTTCTCTTTTTTCCCCCCTTCCTTGTGAATACACTAAATTATTTTAATCTGTGTTTTTAAATTTTACTTCACTTTAACTTCCTGTAGTCAGATTCCTCTTCTGATAGTGAACCAGGAGTGACCTGAAAAACTGGCAGAAAATAATGTGGATGATGATAATAATGACAATAACAACCCAAGGCCAGTCATCTATAGGATTAGAGTTTCTTTTGAAACTGAGGAACAGCACAAAAAATGTGAAGACAGATGTTAAATATCTGCCACTAGATGAAAGAATTCCTTATTCAGTGATTGATATGACGTCTGAGGAACTAACTCCATGTGTTAAAACAGAGCAGAAAACGTGAGTACAGAGGTATTATGCAAACAAAGAACAGCATTTCCATGTGTATAAGTTTAGCTGGGTCTGGCTGAAGTGAGCTCTGGGGCACCTTCCCTAACACAGACAGGGAATCTGGGATTTGTATCTAAAACACTTCGCATGGTTAGATCACTGCTTACATAAATGTAAGGTGGTAGTTTCCAGTAGGGTATTCTGAGTGAGACCTGCTAGTGAAGAGATTATGGGCAGATATTTTAAATATTTCCAAGTCGTCTGTAGACAAACACAAAGGTAATATGCGATGATAGCATCGGGCTACGTCATGTAAAGCACATATTATCTCCATGTCATGTTTCTCCCACCTGCAACTCTGCCATCTGAAAACACTGGGGATCCAATCTTGAAGAAACAAATGTACCTACTAAAACAGAAAAATCAAATCATATGACTTGTAGGCCCAACCTAAAAACAACAACACACTGTCTATAGCATTTTGATTTAAATGGAAACTGCATCAAATTCTTGCTTTCTAAAATTCTCATTTACATACTTTTAATTGACCACGTTGTGCTCTTTATAAAATGTGCTGTGTGATCTTTATAAAATGATCAACCTTGAATAATGTCAATTATTACACTAATAATCGAGAAGACGAAGAAAAATAATGTCATCTCCTACCGGGGGAGTGAATATTTTTACAACTGCTAGTCTTCTTTTTATTTAAAGCTTCCTTGTGGCTCTGTTAGTTGAGCATGGTCCCATGTACCAGGAGGTCACCAGTTCAATTCCTGATCAGGGCCAATGCCCTGGTTTCCAGCTCAATCCCCAGTAGGGGGCATGGTGGAGGCAGCCAATCTATTTTTACATCTCTCTCTCCTCCCTGCCTCTCTCTGAAATCAATAAAAACACATCTTAAAAAATAATAAAATAAAGCTTCCTATTTAACTCAACACACATAACTTTCCCGACCCCTGATCACCATTTCACCAAGTCTCTGCTCCCCCTGTTCACCCTTCCTAAGCTGATACACGGGACTGGAAGAGTGATGGGCCAAACAATGGAAGAAACGACCGCAACAAGCTATGGGGATAAGGAAAAAACTTTGCCCAACAGAAACTGAGTCCTTAAACCCTGAAAGCTCAGGATTTAGAATCTGAAAATAAACCATGTAAGAAAGCAGTGAATCCTGTGGGGGGAAAAGATGAATTGAACAGGTGAATGGCAGAGAAAATAAGTGTGGCCCTTCCCCTCATTTGCCATAAAGATATCTACTGGATGCAACCAAGTCATCTAATCCCTTTGAAAGTGAATTTCGTCATTTGCAAAAAAAGATTATTTAACCCTGTAGAGTTCAGGGTACTTTTAAAGGAATTAAAGGTAAAAGTTCTTTAACAATGCCCTGGCTGGGTGGCTCAGTTAGTTGGAGCGCAGTCCTGTACACCACAGGTTGCAGGTCCAATTTCTGGTCAGGGCACTTACCCAGGTTGTGGGTTTGATCCCTGGTTGGGTGCCTGTGGGAGGCAACCAACCAAATTCATGCTTCTCTCTCTTGGTCTCCCTTCTTCTCTCTCTAAAAATCAATAAAAGCATATCCTTGGGCAAGGATTAAAAATGTTATTGAAATTTTATTTTAGTCTCTAAAGCACTACAAAAATATAAATGGTCTTTTAAACTCTTATTTATTGCTTCTTTTATAATCCCCACTCTTCTGTTCTAACGTCTCATCAATCCCTTTTCCTCTTTCTTTAGTCTGCATTTAATTTTAAAATGTGAAAGCCTTTTATTATAATTCACACATAGTTGAAAAACCACTTGGCCTGGGTAGTACTTCAGCTCATAGAAGTGGCAAGTTCTGCACATGCGTACAAGCCCATTGTCAGGTCTCCGCACGGGACAGGGCTAATCTGTCTGCACCATGTCTGGCTCACGTGGTCAGTGAAGGGTCTTAAAACCTTTTCTCTTCTGGTTTGGTTGGTACTCAAGATGAACTAAAAATCCCCTGGTACTACATAAAGCAGAGTTAAATCGGGGGGTGTGGGGGAAATGGAAATAATTATGGTTTTGTGGGGTCACTTTAAAAATACAAGCATCTTTTCTATTGTTTTTCTTTTCTTTGAAATAACCCAGAAGTAATGAGATTTCCCAGGGATTAACTTGCTCATCTGACCAAATCTGGCTCAACATCCTGACAATGTCTGGTCAAAAGATGTGACTACCACAAACATAGCTTCTCATCCCCTACACCATGTTTTACTCATTACCTGGCAAAGGTACAAGCCAAAATTCTCGTAAACCTCCTGATTTCCCGTTCATAATTTGGGGAAGTAAACCATGGCCGAGAAACCACATGAAACTCCATTAAATGGATCTAAATAAATTATATCTCTGCAAATGAATCACCGCTTATCCAAATTCCATGTACTGCAGAGACAGGGATGGTCAATAAATACCAGACTCCCAATAACCACAACACACAGACTCAGTCTCAGGCACAACCCCATGTGAACTGCATGTAAAGAGAAAGCAATACCCACGACTCCTGGTCACAGCTAGAAATGTGCAGATCAAACAACAGTCCTCATGTCGGTGTAACCGCCTTGACATACAGGATAAATAAGGAAAACTGAGTCAGAACATTAAAATGGATGCCAATTTTAGATAAGGAGCAAAGAAGAAAAGATATTAAATACTGAGGACTGCTTGGCAAGAGTGCACATGAAGCAACTTAAATTGCACAACTTTTTCATGATCACAGGGAGGCCATTTTCTAGGCAAGGTTATACTAGATTGTCCTTTACTCCTTAAACAAATGTTTGTGGAGTTGTTTGTGTTTCAGGGAGTGTGCTGGGGACATAATAATCAACAAAACTATTTTTCCTTCCCTCATGGGCCAAATGTAATCCACTGCCTTTTTCATAAATAAAGTTTTATTGGAACACAATCATTTGATTA
Source organism: Myotis lucifugus (assembly GCF_000147115.1). Lineage (NCBI taxonomy): Eukaryota > Metazoa > Chordata > Mammalia > Chiroptera > Vespertilionidae > Myotis > Myotis lucifugus. The sequence continues at coordinate 1,808,342 of NW_005871073.1, forward strand.
CATGTAGTCTATGGCTGGTTTTATGCTAGAAGGAGAGTCAATTAGTTGTGACAGAGAATGTATGGCCCAAAAAGTCTAAAATGCTTACTGTCTGTCCCTCTATAGAAAATGTTTGCCACCCCCTGGTCTAGGGGGAGAAATGGATAAGTATATAGGAAATTATAATATTGTTTAATAAGAGCTATGATGTGGGAATTTTGCAGTCTCAAATTAGGATTGTAAGGATTAAGGAAAACTGAGGTGACATTTAAACTGAGACCTAAAAATGAACAAGTAGCTAACCAGTTGGTGGGAAGAGAAAGTATTCCAAGGCAAGGTCACAGGCAAAATCCTGGAAGCCAGAGAGAGCATGTCTCATTCTGAGGACCGAAAAGTACAGCATGTCAACTTGGTTGAAATAAGTGAAGGGAGTTGGCCCGAGAAATGATGGCAAAGAGAAAAAAAAAAAGGATCCAGATCACAAATGTTCCTTTACATCACCTGAAGAAGTTTGGAAATTATTCTGAGGGTTTAAGCTGTGGAATGAAATAATCAAACTGTATGAATCTATGGTTTGGTATTCATATAAGATTTATGATAAGGCTTATTTCTGATGTAGTCACCAGGGGAAAAAAAGCAATGAACTTTGAGAAATTGAGATTTACAAGGAAATGCTAACATTCTAAGTAATCTATTCCTTCAACCCTCCCAACCCAGGGCTCTGGGAGTGAAGTGGTTGGGACAACATAATATTACAAGTTCCTATAACACTTATGCCAATTCCAGTGTGTGCTGGTAGCACAGCCAGCACACATCTGAAAAGATAGTCAGTGATGGTACTGAAAAGGAAGCCAATCTGCCTTCCTGAAAACAGGCAACTGAGGGCAGCCTTTCCTAAAGAAAGTCTGTATTATAACCCCCTCCCCCATTTTCTACTCTATCTCATTGGCTGCTCCACCCAGTCTTATGCCCTTGTTTGTTCTCTTCTAGACCACTTAGTGTTGAAGTGCCCCAGCACTCAATCTTTAGACCTATTCCCTGTTTACACTAAATTATTTAGTAAATAATTCCAGTCTTACTGCTTGAAATCACATCAATAAATCATGATGCCTAAGTGTATATCTTTAGACCAGGCTTTTCTCTTGAACTTCAGTCTTACATTTTCCTCTTTAATTACTCTCAGAAAAGTTGATAACCACCTTGAAGCCTATTACTGCAGGGAGAGAGATATGTGCTGGGGAAGAAACCATAAAGATCCTATAAGAATGACTGGCTCCCAGCCCTGGCTAGGTTGCTCAGTTGTCAGAGAGTTGTCCCAATATGTCAAGGTTGCAGGTTCGATCCCCAGTGAGGGCACATACGAGAGTCCACCAATGAATGAAGAAGTAAGTGAAACAACAAATCCATCTTTCTCTCTCTCTAAAAAAAAATATAAGTAAATAAAGTATTTTTTAAAAAAGAATGACTGGCTTCTGCTTTAAAAAAAACTTTTATGGGAAGGGATTCATGCATACAGTTAGAATATCTTGAAGATGCAAGAAAGCAAAATGTTTGTCAGTACAGAATATAAGGATTAGTGTGTGCTAGAGAAGGAGAAATGAAGAAAAAGTTTCTGGATCTCAAGACCAATTGAAATGTATATCCTGCAGTACCACTAGGATTTGGCAAGAGGCCAAGTAATTACATATGCCTGGTACATCAAGTTCATAAAGGATTGTAATGAGAGACAAATCTAGGCAAGTAGATTGAGGTCAGATTTTGCCACTTTATGAAATATAAACCATGTTGTTTAACAGAAATGGACAAGTTCTAAGATGAGGGAGACTTTATTCAAGAGCTGTTTTAGGAAGACTCATCTGAGGGAAGTCAGAATTAAAGGAGAGAGAAACTGGTGGCAGAGAGAGATTAGAGAGGGAGATAGAAGTTGGGGTTTATTGTAATAGCTGGAGCCTGAGGTGATAAAATCTTGAACTTGTATTGTTTGATCCTCCCAATTCCTGGACTTTAAAGGCTTGGCCACAGTTTCAAGATGCTCTTGGCCTTGCCAAAGAGAATTACAGCCACCTGTGAGCTAACCCAGAGCTTGAAACACAAATCCCATTTTACCTGGTCTTGGCATACGAGGCATATTATAGGAGAGACCTTTTGTCTTCTCTTCAGCAATTCACTTAAGATAACCTCAAGTCTAAGCGGTAGAAAATTGGATGCTACTGAAAGGGGCAGCCCGAGAGAGGACTAAGTAGCACACTGATTGTAATGGCTCCAAAATCAAGCTTGCTGCTCTCTTCAAGGCAGAGGGGGTTTGTGTGGTGTTTTATTTTACACAGTACCCCAGAATCCTTTTACCTATTTTTAAAGATCATTATTTCCATTAAAATACAAACTAGACTTTTATTGGCACTAAACAACATATATTGCAAAGCTCTGATGGATGTTGGTTAGGATTAGGGAAGGTTTTTCACTGCTCTTGGAACTGTTTTCTCACATCTAAGAGAAATTCAGAACTCCCCAGTTTACAGTAAAGCATTAACAAGATACTCACTGAGTCTGCCTAAAAATTTAGTAACTATTGAATAGAGGAATAAATATCACCTGATCAATTATCCAGTAACTACAAAGTAGTTCTGGCCTAAAGATTACTTACTTAATCTCTATTTTGACCTAGAATGAAATCTGTAGAGAAGATTATAGTTCAACTAATTTGCCTCAAGGAATACAAAAAAAAGAGAATTAAATATTTTGAAAATCTATCATGTTCCAGGTACTTTGCTAAGCCCTTGGCATGTATTACTTCATTCAAACTTTACAGCAACCCTATAAGCTAAATATTACTATTATCATTTTACAAATGAAAAAATAGAGCCTCAGAGAAGTAAGATCACATGGCAAAAATAAAATATATATAAATGTCTTGAAACTGGGGTTTTATTCTCAGTCTGTTTCTCAAATTTTAGAAAAGGTAGGATAGGGGACTATGTGACTAATTTCCAAACAAAATATGTAAGAACTACTGATTATCATTAAAAGGAAAGAAAAGAAGAAGGGCACGTCCAACATGTAAGGTGCTTTATATATGCTACCTCATTAATATTAGTCCCATTTTATAAATATGGAAATTAAAGAGTTGGGATTGAATTCTCTCTTTATGACTCAAACACTCCCGCTGTCTCCCACTGCACAAAATCATAGAAAGCTAGGACAAACGGTCCCTTATCTCATCCAACATCTTCATTTAACAGATGAGTGAGTAGAGGCCAATAGGTTAAGTGATTTATACAAAGGCAAATAAGTTGACAGTAAGCAACAGTTCTTATTATTGCTTCTGAGGTTCTTACCAAACCCCAAGGCCCTTTGTTCTCCTAAATGATGAGAACTGACACTCAGGATCTATCCCTGTTGAACAATCACTAAGGGTTCTGTCATCTTCAGGATTGCACCTCTGCTACGCCAAATGCCTATCTTTCACTACACCAAGCATGTCCAACTCAAAGGCTAACACAGGCCAAATGAACAAGGTTTAAGTTTACATGGGCCGCATAAAAACAAAAGCTTCAGCCCTAGCCGGTTTGGCTCGATGGATAGAGTGTCGGCCTGCAGACTGAAGGGTCCCAGGTTTGATTTTGGTCAAGGGCACATGCCCGGGTTGCGATCCCCAGTGGGGGGTGTGCAGGAGGCAGCCAATCAGTGATTCTCTCTCATCATTGATGTTTCTAACTCTCTCTCCCTCTTCCTTCCTCTCTAAAATCAATAAAAATATATTTTTAAAAACAACAACAACAAAAACAAAAGCTTCAATTTTCATAGAAACATACGTTTATTTTGATAGAGATATGCTGAATACAAAGAGCTGAAATAAATGAGTAATCGTTAACATACAATAATAGAACATTTTAATAAAAATTAATATTTTTGAACATTAACTTACCATTGAATAATTGCACAAATTAATATTTTTTTTTGTTCTCTGAAAGCGAAATATTTCCTGTTGCACACACCAAACAAGTCAGTCCAAGACTAATGATGTGGCAATCGGCTGCTGAAATATTTGCTGCTAGTATTAGTGGAGAGAAATGGTGCGCCTGCGCATAAGGCACGTAAGGGAAATGAATGCAACACGATTATAGTAATCAGTCATTAGTGAATGTTGTAGTTTGTTATTAATAATTATGTATAACAGGATATTGTAAAAATTAAGCTATGAAATTTTTATTTAAACGTTTCTTACATGCCTTTATATTGGCTGGGCCGCAAAAATATTCGTTGCGGGCCACGAGTTTGACATGCTTGCACTACACCTTTCCTTTCTAGAACAATGACTCCTAACTGTGGGTTTTTACTACTTAGTTTTGTTAAATCTTCTCCTATTCCATTTTTCATTTTTGTGCATCTGTGGTGATTCTATCTACCTGGTTGCTAATGATAGAAAATGGAAACCATTCTTAGTAACCCATTCTGTCTCACCAGGCTTACACAATGACCCCATGGTCAAGTTATGCTGCCTTTATAATATATGTCTGCTTCATTTTGTCGTCTCTGTCTGCCATTAATCTGGTCCAAATTACCAGCATCTCTCACCTAGTCCAATGCAGTCACCTCCTAATGGATACCCCCTACTGAACACCTTCTCTCTCATCACTTTTGTTCTCTAGCTATCTGTTCTTCACAAAACCAGAAGTCAGAGAATCTTTTAAAAATACTAATCCTATGTTTTAGATCTCTTTAAAACCTTTCAATGATTTCTAGTGCACTTGAGATCAAATTTTGAAACTACAAATGGCCTTCAAGTGCTTGTATAATCTATCTGAATCTAGCTCTGGTTTTGCCTTGTACCACTCTCTCCTTCCATCACTGTACTTCAAACACATTGACTCTCTCATTCCTCAGATGCCTTCAAAACATCATTCCAGTATTTTACCAGTTGTTTAATTGTAATTTCCAGATATGTGTTTCCTGCTTTCTCAGAATAAACTGGATATCCCTTTTTCATTTATAAAACCTGTATTTTTTGCTTTGTTGTACCTATCTCAGTTTCCAAATACTTGCCTATTTTTGTGGTTAATTGTTTACTATTTGTCTCCATCTCTAAGCTGTAAAGACCATAAAGGTAGAGACTGGGTCTATTTTGTCCTCTGCCAAATCCTCTGTCTTACCAATGTGCCTGATGCATAGTAGAAGCTCACAGATATTTGGTGAAAAGATGAAAGACTAAACTCTCAAGAATAACTCAATTATAAAATTTCTAATGGGATTATCTCAAAATATAATTTTTCAAAATTGGTTTACTTTGATTTTTTATAAATTAGTGTTTTATATCACACACACTATATATATGGTATGTTTTTTATATATATATATATATATATATATATATATATATATATATAGTATATTTTTTATTGATTTCAGAGAGAAGAAGGAAGAGGGAGAGAGCACACCCCCTACTGGAGATCAAGCCCACAACTTGGGCATGTGCCCTGACCAAGAATTGAACTGGAGATCAAGCCCACAACTTGGGCATGTGCCCTGACCAAGAATTGAATCATGACCTCCTGGTTCATGAGTCAATGCTCAACCACTGAGCCACACCAGCCAGGCTATACCACACTTAATAGTGGCTAGGAGAATATATTTTACTTCCTGAAAAGTATTTAATGAATGACCACTTTCTCTCCCATTCCAAGTTCAATTTCTTTTAAAATAATGAAAAGTTAAAAAGATCTGGCATTAATCATTTTCCCCTCAATCTTACTGTTCCCTGATTAAGCCTGGTCCTGGAGATGATAAAATGTCCACAGTGTAAGTGAAAAAGGATTCCTGGCTCACATGAACAAGGGCAGCTGTGATAACCTACTCAGAACAAAGGATATGTATATACATACACAACAAGATGTGACATTGGACTGGTTTCATATACACAAAGCAGAATGTACTGATTCATCAAAAGGTATCTACCTAAGAAATACATGACAGTAAAGAAATTAGAGGCTCTTGTCAAGCATTTATTGACTGACAGACCTCATGATTCAGTTGTATACTTATGGAATATCCTTGACAAAGAGGCCTGACAAAAATTTTCCTGCTAGTTTCCTGTCAATGAACTACTCATACTGAGCACAATGAACAGCATTATCATAAAATTCAGGTAATTCAAGAGAAACATATATGTATATATGTGTGTGTTACATACACATATATATTTATATGTCGATGCTGTTTAAGCAAAAGGGATAGCCCTAGCCGGTTTGGCTCAGTGGATAGAGTGTCAGCCTGAGGACTGAAAGATCTGGGGTTCAATTCCAGTCAAAAGGCACATGCCCAGGTTGTGGGCTCGATCCCCAGTATGGGGGGTGCAGGAGGCAGCCAAACAATGATTCTCTCATCATTGATGTTTCTGTCTCTATCTCCCTCTTCTTTCCTCTCTGAAATCAATAAAAATATTTTTTTAATGGGATAGTCCTTAGCATCTTGAATTGCACAGAAATTCTTCATATAAATTGTTCTGTATGGAAATAGCCACTTTAGCATATATTCTCTCATATAAATTTTACATTAAGATTGCAACTAAGTCAACATTTAGAGCTAATTTCACCATGATTTTGACATCGTTATAAGTGATAAACTAGCTCTCATCAACTCTCCAACCTAACTTCCTCAAATCTTTTGTGGAATTAGGCAGAGTAGAAGTATTTAAATAAATAAAATAACCTGCTAACTTTATCTTGCTTTATGAATGTTATAAATGGGGTCTCAAGTCAAATGTATAAATTTATTATCTCCTGTGAGTCCCAAAGCTTCTGTTTACCAGATGGAAGTAAAAAATGACAGTGCATGCAACATGTGCTCCAGATCCTGCTGTCAAGGCTTCCATAAACTGATATGTCTCTAAACATCCCATCATAGTCCAGATGCGTTGGGCCTGACCTGAAAACAAAATAAATTATAATAAAACAGCTACAGGTACAGGCAGGAATCTGTTCAGCTTCCTTAGGAAGGTTGCTTGAAATGTAATGCTGGTTAAAATACAAGGCAGTACAGAGCACAGAGCTAGAGGACATCATCGAAACCTGATTGAAAATGCTTGAAAATGACAGGTTATTCTAAGCCTCAATCATTATGCTCTGGGAGCTAGGTAAAAACACAATTTAAGAAAAAAAAAAAGTGCCTACATTAGGTTACAGGATACCACCTGGCCAGCAGAGGGCAGGATCAAGAAACCCAATAGATTTCCTTTTACACTGACCATTAACTTTCACATATCTCTGCTATGGTCCATGAATGTTTGTGGCCCCCCCTGCCCCAGACCTCCTCCCCGCAGTCATATTTGGGGGACCACCCCCCCCCCCGCCCCAAGGTGATGGCATTAGGAGGTAGGGCTTTTGGGAGGCTTCACCCTCATGAATGGGATTCAGTGCCCTTAGAAAAGAGGGCCAAAAGAGTTCGCTGACCCAGGGGAGGGCACAATACGTCTGTGGCTGGAAGAGGGTTCTCACCTGACCATGTTGGCACTCTGATCTCAAACTTCCAGCCTCAGGACTGTGAGGTGTAAAGTTCTGTTGTTAATAAGTGACCTAGTCTTTTGTCATAGCAGCCTGAATGGACGAAGATGCCTTCTTTTTATCTAAGTCTTACTGCAACTCTGTGATAGATATCATTGCTCCCATTTTGCAGATGACGAAAATAAGACCCTGAAAATTATAATGATTTGTCTGGTGTCATCACTGCAGCTAACTGATACAGTCAGCTTTTACATCTAGTTCTTTATCCACCAAATTTAGTGCTTTTCTCACAATATCACTATTAGGTTCAATCAAGCATAAACTCCTAAGGAACTTTTGAATCTTGCCTTGACTCACACAGATTACATTTCTCAGGCCACATCAAGTCTGAGCACCTCTTTCAAGAAAGACGATACAGTAGTGTGAGTGTGAGTGACTGGTAGACAGCATGGTACCTGATAACTAATTGAACTGTCGCATCTCTAGCCCTGAGACACAACTGCCAGAATGGGAATATGGCCTCGAATGAATGAATGCTATCCCCTGAGCCCTTTCAGGCAGGTGCAATTTTTGTTTCAGTTTGTTGTGTATGTCTTTATTCTTTCACACTCATAGCCCTGTTCTCTTTTGCTCTTTTCTTTATTAAAATCCAACCTGTTGTCTTAGAAACAACTCAAGACAAAATAAAACTAAAATCCAAATTTAGTTAATAGTGATTCACATTATTTCATTATAATGTTACTATTTAAATATGTCCTTTAGGAGTCAGATGCAACCTTATATCTGTCACAGTGCCTTTCCCCATAACTCTAATCTTTCAAGGATTAAAGAGAAAAAATCTTATCTCTGCCTAAAGTGTGGAAACTTTGATATTAATTGAGCATAACACTGTTACATAAGATAAAAGATTCTTTACTTATCATATCTTCTGACATCTGATGTGTTATATGCCATTGTGTGTGTTTTTTAAAGCAAATTATCCAAAACTTGAACAAAAACAAAGAGAAAACTACATGTTCTTTCAATGTTAGCCTGGAGCATTTTCCAGCAGGCTTATTTCCAAGGATTGCTTGGGGGTGGAGAATTGTTTAAGAGCTGGTTAAGGGACCAAACACTGTAGTTTCATGTTATTTTACACATTTTTATCTAGTAAAACTTCAAGTTACTTCTGTCTCGGACACAAGGTAAACCCAAGGATTATGGCCAGGCTCCCTAGGACATTAACCAGTTTGGCATATAACCTGAAGATCTAATTCCAACATTCTTTCTTCACTGCCTGTAAGGACTCAGTGCTTCAGATGTTCTTTGAATTGGTTTTATTGTCCTTCTGATTCTCTTATTAATGAATTAAAACTTGGCACATGTCCATTATATATTTGTATGAAAATTATGCTTTTGGAATTTCAAAAAATAATATGAGCACTATGTACTGTATGCTTTTTTATGAATTCTTACCTAATTCCCAAACCAATCATATGAAGTATTATAATTCTCCCACTGTAGAAATGAAGAAATAAAGAGTTGAAGACATTTCCCTGAATTGACACAGCTAAAAAATGGCAGAGATGGGCTTCAAACTCAACTCTCTGATCCAGAGCCTGAGTCATGGTTACAAAGACCCTTTTGCAGAACATCCTAGTCTGCTCTGAGATAGGGACAAAGAGGAGCAGAGGAAGAGTGAATATCCATGAGGAAGGTGCTATTTGTTACTGTGGATTCATATAACAGATTGATTGAATACTATTCATATGTTCATTCAATAAATATTTATTTATTGAGCACATATTATATGTCAAGCTTTGTATTTACTGAATGGAGGAAGGCAGGCAATCCATAGTAAAAGATAAATCAGACACAGAATCTATTCTTAAGGAACATATAGTCATGAAAAAATAACTTTAAAAAGTAAAATATAGGGTGCCCCGCCCAATGTATTAATTCTTTTGGGTTAAATCTGAAAAGAAAGAAACATCAAACGAGCTGTCAGAAAAAAAGTGTGTATACATTTTTGGGGACACCCGGTAGATGCACAAAATATTAACGTAATCTGAGCTTGTTCATTTAATGAGTATTTATTAAATGCTTAGTATGTGTTAGACACTGTGCTGGATACTTGAAGAAGATACAGTAGTGAATAAGACAGCATAACCTTTGTATTTGTAGTGTTTATTTTAAAAATACAAATTTTAAATAAGTAATTATGAATGATAAGTATTTTAAAGAATACTTATAGTATGTTTTGCAAGCACATACCTGAAGAATTCTATAGGAGCTCTGTTTTCTTTTAATTCTTCTGAGTTTTCAAAAATGTAAAAAATGCTGAGAATATTAATCTTATAATCAGATAAATATGAATAAATATCATTTTTAAAATACAGGCTTAAATGGGACCTGTGCCACAATATAGGCAAGTAGATATAAGAATTCAGAGGAAGGAGAAATTGCTTCCACTACATGTGATAAAGGCTGCCTCTACCGCTTGGTGGCATTTGAAGTGAGGAATGATATCAGTTCTGTGTTATATGTCTCTTTTACATGAGATACTTATCAGTTGTATGTACCAATGCAGACCGGTTTCCTAACTGGGAAAAATAATGAAAAGGGTCATTTTTGAAAACTCAGAAGAATAGAAAGAAAACTCATCTCTTTGATGGTAAGTGTGAACTTGTGACTTACACTGGTCAAGAAAATGTTAGTACAAGTATGTCACTTCCTTGGAAAAGCTTCAAAAGCCAGTCATTAATGTGTTTTCCTCTCCCCTGTCAGAGTACTTGTAAAGGGTTATGTCAGAACAGAGCCTCCATCAGCATGGGTGCCTGAGTGGTTGTACTGAGGAGTGTCCATGTTGACCTGTCTCACACATACAGCATGAACTGAGAAACAGACGAATACTGTGTTATGTCACAGGCACCAACCCTGATGAACATCCACAACATATAAACAACTCCCAAAATTGAATTATAAGAAAACAACACATTTCAATATTTTATATGGGCAGAGATATGAATAGATACTTTGCCAAAGAAGATATATTGATTGCAAGTAAGCATATGAAAAAATGCTCAACATCATTAGCATTACTAGTTATTGCAAATTAAAACAAATTTAAGATCTCATTAAATATCTATTAAAATAGATAAAATAAAAAATTCTGATCATACTTAATGTTGGCAAGAATATGGAACAACTAGAACTCACATATACTACCAATTGGAATATAAAGTGGTATAACCCTTTGACAGTTTGTCCTATAAAATTAAACAAATCTATCATGTGATCCAGTCATTCCACTCCTAGGTATCTACCTAAGAAAAATGAAAGCTTGTGTCCACACAAAGACATGTATATGAATGTTATTAGCAGCTTTATTTGTATTTGCCAAAAACTGTAAACACTACAAATGCATCAATATGTGAATAAATAAATAAATTGCAATATATTATAGCAGAATATTACTCAGTAATAAAAAATACACGAATTATTAATTCATCCAGCACATAAGTGAATCTCAATTATGCTGAGTGAAAGAACCTAGAATACCACAAAGTATGTGTTTACTCTATTATTCCATTTATATAAAATTCTAGTAGGTAAACACTAATCTATAATAGAACATAGATCTAGACATGCATGAAAGAAGGTACATGAAGGGACAGGAGGGAGAATTACAAGGGAACAGGATGAAACTCTGAAGGTTAGTGATCATGATTGTGGTGATATTTCACAAGAATACATAATTCAAAATGTATCACATTGTATACATTAAGTATGGATTGTTTTCTTATGTGTCAATTATACCTCAATACAGCTTTTTTAAAAAAGGAGGCAAATTCATCAAAAGAAGCCACACGGAGTTGCTCCTTGCTTGCATGTTTCTTAGTAGTGATATCTAGCTCTTCTCCCTCTGCCTGCAGAGCCACACATGATCTCCCTGATCCTTGACTCATGCTACTCCTAATTGCTCACCCCCTTTGGACACCATCCTAATCAACCACCATAAGGTATGTATTAAGGCTGATGGGGTGTCTCCCCTCAGTCCTTGAAGAAATGAAGCCCATAGACCGCACCAGCACTCTGGATAATACTACCGGGAGGCAAACCTTCTCATATCAAAAATATATCCAACAGTTATCTCAGGATATATCTAACTTGATGCTCCTCCAGATTTCAGGCCTGGATGAATAACTGAAATCAGGAAAAGTTGAAGATCCAAGATGGAATGTCATTGGGTGACATGACATGGTGCCAGGTGCCCCAAAGCATTTCTGAGATGATAAAACAGGAAGAAACTATAAACCAAAAGAATGCACACATTTTAGTGTCTATATGATGAAGCAAAACTGTGGATAAAGTGAAACTAATCATACCCCTCAAGAAGTTGTAAAATATTGGCCCCAGATAGCAAAGCCAATGTTGCTAAAGCCAAGACAGAAAAGATTAGGGCAATCTTGAAAATGGTGGTGGCTCCTGGGTTCTGCTGTCCATGACAACCAAACAAGGAAAGTTTGGAGAGCTTCTGGGTGGGTGAACATGTGGAGATTCAAAAGTGTGATGCATGTGGGAAGGGCCTGGAAGCTCTGTGTCCTTTCTCCATACCCTGTGCCTCTCCCCCATCTAGCTATCCCTGAGTTATATTCTTTTATAATGAACTGGTGACCTCTTAAGTGAAATGTTTTTCTAAGCTCTTCACTTGATCTATAGCCAGGGGTCCTCAAACTTTTTAGACAGGGGGCCAGTTCACTGTCCCTCAGACCGTTGGAGGGCCGGACTATAGTTTAAAAAAAAAACTATGAACAAATTCCTATGCACACTGCACATATCTTATTTTGAAGTAAAAAACAAAACGGGAACAAATACAATATTTGTATTTGCATGTGGCCCGTGGGCCGTAGTTTGAGGACCCCTGCTATAGACTCAAGCAATCATAGTCAAAATTCTAAACAGACTATGAGAGACAGAGAGAGAGAGAGAGAGAGAGAGAGAGAGAGAGAGAGAGAGAAAGAGAATGCAAACATATGCAAGACTAAAATGGCATATTCCATAGTGTATGGAAATTCTTAGGGTCGTGAACAGCAAAGATCTACCATATATGAAAATGTATTACAAATATGTAGTAATTAAGTCTGTATAGGATTATTGCTTAAGGAGTTAATTATATGTTAAGAGATGACAGCAAAAAATACAAGCAATTCAATTTCTATCTCGTTTCTATAAGCATCTTAATATATTTTGATTTTTTCATTTAGCATTAGGCTATGTTTCTGTTAAATAATGATCAAACATGTAAGACATAAAGTGTTGATGGCTGTCACTTGAAAGAAAACTTCAAGTTTTCTTTCTATAGGACTCTGTCTCTGTGCTTTTAATATTTAATAAACAGCATGGAATGATGAGAGACTTAGGTTTTAAAATTATGTCGGTAGTTATATTTAATACTCTTAATAAACAACATGAAATGATGAAAGGCAGGTTCCAAAATTATCTCAATAATTATTTTCTTCATATTTTCATATACTATGCATTCTATAAAACATATTTATAGGCATTACCAAATTTAATCTTTATAACAAACCTATGAAGTAGAATATGATTTTGGGTGGAATAAGTTGGATGTAATTATAAACTGAAGTCAATAGGCGGTAATGTTTTGAATTGGGTTTTAAAAAATGAATTGTGCAAAAATGGATGGGAGGGATCTAGCTAAATGACAATTTTAAAACTGAGTTGTGAAGTGGTGTAAATATGAAACAATCATATTAACCAGAATTAATAAAAGTGTTTTAGTCTGTTTAATAGTAGAAAAATACACATTTCAAAGGATGTGATGACAAGCTGGACTCTGCATTGGTCAGATAATACTAGGATGTGTGTCCAGTTCTAGGTACCATATTTGAAGAACTTTAATAGACTAGAGAACATCTGCTGAAGAAAAAACAAGATAATTAAAAAATTAAAACTGTCATGAGAGGGATGGTTGAGATTAACCTGGAACATGAAAGCTTTCATCGAATATTTAAAAAGGCATTATGTAAACAAAAAAAAAATATAAATACTTAATGTTGGCTCAACAGACAAAAATGATAGAAATGCTCATTTCAACTCAGTAAAGAAAGAACTTTACTAATAGTAATTCAAAGTGCTCAAATTAACATCAAGGCTTGATATTGTTCAGATTAAATAGCCAGGTAAGTGCCTGACTTTTCATTCTCATTTATTGGGGCATAACCTACATAAAGTGCACTGATCTTCAATGTACAACTCACTGAATTTTTATGTATATAAACCAGCATCCAAATCAAGATAGAGATTGTTTTCCAGAACCCCAGAGATAAAGGCTGTGCTCTCATGGAGCTTAGAGTCCTGAAGAGAAGACAAAGATTAGAGCTGTACAACATGATATGACAAGAGGGAAGTCCTGAATGTTCTGTGAGAGCATCAAGCAGGGAATTTAACCTGATCTGGGGATGAGGTGAAATATCCCAAAGATGAGACATTTAAACTGAGACTTGATGGATAAGTTAACCTGGCAAAGGATTAGTGTGTTTTGAAGGTTTTTTTCAAGATGAGCAAAATGTATACAAAGTTCCAGCCTTCCAAAGGCAAGAGAGAGAGCATGGAATGTTCATGAAATAGAAACAACTATGAATGGAAACATAGAATAAAATTTCAGATAAAAAAGCACCAAGCAACTGAATTATTTTCTTTTAAATGATTCTAAATAGCTCCTATCATCCTATATAATAAAAACCTAGGTGGTGTGCTGCCCTCTTGCAATGCCCTCGCATGCCGATGTCATCACAAGATGGCCACCATAAGATGGCCGCCACAAGATGGCCAGCGGGGGAGGGCAGTTGGGGGTGATCAGGCCGGCAAGGAAACAGTTAAGCATCAATCAGGCTGGCAGGGGAGCAGTTAGGGGGCGATCAGGCTGGCAGGCAGAAGCAGGGATCGGGCCTAACCAGCAGTGGGATATCCCCCAAGAGGTCCCAGATTGGAGAGGGTGCAGGCAGGGCTGAGGAACGCACCCCCCCCCCCCCCCGCATGGATTTCGTTCCCCAAGCCTCTAGTCTTCATATAATATTGATGAGAAATAAAATAATTGATTCAAAAAATCAAACAAACAAGCAAAAGAATATGGTATTTTTTCTCCTCTTGTCTGTTTCCTAGAATGTTCTATTTATGCCAAAGGTCCCCTTCCCTAAATCTGTCCTCTCAACTCCTAAAGTCTCCATATGTTTTATTTCTTTGTTTTTTTAATTTCTATTTTATTTCTTGTATCTCTTGATACCTGGTCTTTTTAGCTCCTTATTACATAAATATTTCTCTTGGGATTCTGTATGTTTTAGGCAAAATACTTGAATCCTATTTTCTCAAAAATGAGAAAGAAGGTGGAAGAAGCAACTTTTATTTTATTAGAAGCATCTTTATGGGATAAAAATTGTAAAATTACATCTTGTATCTCAACCCAGAAAAGCAGTTTCATCAAAATGCTGTTAATTAAGTATAAAAGAAAAAATATTCTTATTTAAAAAATACTATTAATTGCTATAAATTAAGATATCAAAACGTTTTGTGTAGTCTTTTCAATTACATCCACAATTTCCATGGCATGCCCTGATTTTAACTTTCTGTGAATTCTAATGATAGCTAAATTAAATGAAAGCTTACTCTGAACTGGGCACTTGTTCTAAGATCTTCCCATGTGTTTATTCATGTAATTCTTACAACAACCTATGAGTTAGCTACCATTATTATGACTATTTAACAGATACGGAAATTGCCCAGGGTCATTTAGCTAGTAAGAAAAGGTCTCTCTCAGGTAGTCTGCTTCAGAGTGCTTGTTAATAACAATAATGAAAAAAATTATAACTGTAGGAAATACCTGGATTGCAGAGTTTCTCCTATATATCACTGAGGTCATTCACAGAGAGTACTTTTCTTGCCTAAATAAGTCCCATAAAGAATTTCTGAAAATAGTTGAATTCTAAATTCCCTTCCTCAACAAACCCTGTATTTCCCAACATGGATTGAGAGTGGTTAGAAGATACCATGGAGACTCTTTGGAGCTGTGGCAAGTGGAAAAAGAGTTACTATTCATATTGCCATGAGCAATCATAAAGAGTGGGGTTGTTCTGAGGATTTCTACTTCTGTCTTTGCCATTTGGGCTCCTTTTGATCAGCTCCATCTCTCAGCTCAATCCACCTCTTACCCAATCCTGGGTTCCCAATGTCCTTGACTGCTTCCCTCTTCACCTGACCTAAAGCACCTTTTCAACTCTCTCTCAACTCTGACCCACTTATCTGTCTGTGTATTAACTGGGGAGCCACTAGCCTCTTATATCCTTGCTGTAAACTAATAATTAAAGCATTAGACAGAAACCAAGATGGCATAGGTACACCTTGTACTTGCTGCCGTGCACAACCACATCAAAAATACAACTAAAAGATGAAACGGATATCATCCAGAACCACAGGAAGGCTGGCTAAGTGGAAATTCTACAACTATAAGGAAAGAGAAAAGCTCATTGAAGTGGGTAGGAGGTGCAGAGGTGCGGAAGTGCAGAGGTACGGAGGTGCACGCGGAAACGGGCTGGCAACTGGGTGCGCTGTTGTCTTTTTCAATTGGGAGGGAGATACAAGCTCCCAATTGCTCTGAACTCCAGTTCCAGGTGAGACTCTGGGGACCCAGACTCATATAAGGAGAAACTGAACTGTCTGGCTTCGGGCTGGAATGTGAGGGCAGCTTTCTCACAGAGGTGCTTGCAGTGATCATTGTTCCTGCATGGGGCCACGGGACACAGAGACCACAGAGCCACAGGACACAGAGACGCTGGGACCGCTCCAAGGCAGAGCAGACTGGCAGCCATTGTGGTTTGCTCTGCCCTGATGATTCCCTGAGACCCTGCCCCACCCGATTTACAACCCCACCCAAGCTGTGTGCAGAGGCTTTTGCATATGAATGGCCTGGCCTTTTGCAACCTAACCTAACAAACTGCAGCTGGGTCAAAGAACCCCAGAGCTTCCAAAAGAAGGCCTAAGGCTCATCAACAGCCTGCATTGCTTCACAGCTGCACCTCATCTGGGCACCTCCAAACCCCACACAAAGAGGAGGAATCTGCAGATGTCTCTATAGCTCCTGATGGGTGGCCTCAAGCAGTGGCTGACTTTGCACTTCCTTGGAGATCCAAGAGCCAGTGTACCCAGTGGTCAAAGTGAGACCACACCAGATTATAACTCTTTAGATCCATAAGAGACACACTCAAGGGGCAGACTCAGTGAGCATCAAAGCCCCACTGAAGCAAGTCCTGCCCCATAAGGGTGTTTCCAGCACAGCAATTCTCCCATTATAGACACAACAGCAAATTGGTCTGGAGGTCAATTCCTCCCAGTGATACCAACAGAAATCAAGGCTTAACCACAACAAGACTGTGCACACAGCCCACAAAGGGGTGCACCAAGAGCGTCCACATCAGGTGACTGGGAAGGCTGAGCCACTGGGCTGTATAGGGCACCTAGCACATAAAGCCACTCTATCAACACAGGGAAGCAGCCAAAATGCGGAGACAAAGAAACATGTCATAAATGAAAGAAATGGAGGAAAGCAAACTCCTGGATATAGAGTTCAAAACCACGGTTATAAGGTTACTCAAGAATCTTCTAGAAACTTCCGAGAAATTTAGTGAGACCCTCAAGGATATGAAAAAGAACCAATTAGAAATTAACACCTTTCGTACCGCTCACGAGCTTTCTCGTGTTTCTCGCGCCATGTGTTAAGGACCACTCACGAGTTTTCTCGTTTTTCACGAGCCATCTGTTATGGACCTTAGATGTCAACACACTGTCTTGTCCACATCAAATGAAGCGATCTCATTGGTGGAAACCGTGCAGGTCAATCTACGAAAAACTATATAATTGCATGAGCCCATAAAGCATTGCAGTTACATTGTATTTTGGTCATTCGAAAAGTCTTCGTCTTCAAGTTCCTGGCGCTTTTAGAAAATGTTTTACGCAGTACCATACGTTAAAAAAGTACTAGGAACTTTAATTGTTTAATTGTTTTTGTAAATAAAAATGTTATAATTATTGAAAAACAACACCTAAAGTGCATTATGATCTGTAGTTATGATGATTTAAATAACGTGCAGTTTGCCCAAAAACATGCGGTCCCTGGCGTATGTCTTAGAGATTTCTATGCAGTACGAAATGTATTAAGCATACACTGACTGAAATAAAGAATATTATACAGAGATCCAACAGCAGACTAGAGGATCCCAAGAATCAAGTCAAAGATTTGAAATATGAAGAAGCAAAAGTCACCCAACCGGAAAAGCAAAAGGAAAAAAGAATCCAAAAATATGAAGATAGTGTAAGGAGCCTCTGGGACAACTTCAAGTGTACCAACATCTGAATTATGGGGGTGCCAGAAGAAGAGAGAGCAAGATATTGAAAACCTATTTGAAGAAATAATGACAGAAAACTTCCCCTACCTAGTGAAAGAAATAGACTTACAAGTCCAGAAAGTGAAGAGAACTCCAAACAAGAGGAATCCAAAGAGGACTACACCAAGACACATCATAATTAAAATGCCAAGGGCAAAAGACAAAGAGAGAATCTTAAAAGCAGCAAGAGAAAAACAGTTAGTTACCTACAAGGGAGTACCCATACAAACGTCAACTGATTTCTCAATAGAAACTATGCAAGCAAAAAGGGAGTGGCAAGAAATATTCAAAGTGATGAATAGCAAGAACCTACAACCAAGATTACTCTACCCAGCAAAACTATCATTTAGAATTGAAGGTCAGATAAAGAGCTTCTTAGATAAGAACAAGCTAAAGGAGTTCATCACCACCAAACCAGTATTATCTGAGATGCTGAAGGATATTCTTTAAGAAGAGGAAGAAGAAGAAAAAGGTAATGATAAAAATTATGAACAACAAAGTGACAACAAATACATATATCAACAAGTGAATCTGAAAAGCACGTGAATAAAAAATATGATGAACAGAATAAACTGGTGAATATAATAGAATCAGGGGCATAGAAAGGGAGTGGACTGACAATTCTCAGGGAGAAAGGGGTGTAGGGGGTGCAGGAAGAGACTGGACAAAAATGGAATATCTATGGATGAGGATAATGGGGGGGGCGGTAAGGGCATGGAGTGGGGTGGGAACCGGGTAGAGGGGAGCTATGGGGAGAAAGAAGAGGAACAACTGTAATAATATGAACAATAAATATTTATTTAAAAAAATAAAGCATTAGACTTGGAGTCAGAGCTTCCATCTGCCATTAGCTATGTGACCCTGGGCAAGTTGTATAACTGCTCTGAATCAGTTCTTCATTGACAATAGGAGAATAACAATGGCCCACAGAACTGTCAGAAAGAAGTCTATAAATTATAAAGTACTGGGAAAATATAAAATTAATGACACAAAGTCAACTACACTTTAAGGGAGACTTTTTCTGGAAATGTCTTAATACCCATAGGATGAATTTTTATGATAAGAACCTCAGGCTATGCAGGTAGCTCATGTAGAAGTAGGGGTGGAGATGATCTTTCTGTGTCCTGAGAAAAAGCATCAAAACCAGGTAACTCTTCTTCCCACATAATTTAAAGTACATGTATTTACCATAAATGAACACTTATTTTCCAATCTATTAGCAAATACAGAGTCTGAATTGCTAGAGGGTGCAACAGGCTAGGCTATTAGTTACTACTTTGGTTTGTACTGTTTTAATCAGCCTCCTGAACAGTATATTGTTCTGCATGCACATTCTAACAAACACCGAGGCCCGGAGAGGTGCCACTGGCATTTCAGCAAGATGCCTTCATCTGGTACAAACCCCAGATTACTGGTAGAAGACTGTTTTGTGTTTTGAATGCCTGAAAAATATACTGCCTTTAAAAACTGTAATTAACTATTGCTTTCTTAAGCATAAGTCACTAAATTTGGTCATATACCACCTCTGAATTTGTTGATATAAATTTGTATTTGGGGCATATTAATAGCAGAGTGTAATCTACAATCCTTGTCCACACTAATTGCAGAAAATGACAGTTCATCAGATTGGTATACTGAAAGGAAAGTAGAAATGGTATTGGATTTATAAGCAAACATAGTATTCCATAAATAATTACAGAGTTGTCACCTTAAAATACCCGGTTGTTACTCAAAAGGGGTCACTATTAAGTAAACACATTTTCATCTTATGTTATATTTAATTGACAGTTACCAATTCCCCCAATTAGGGGGTATTTATTTTAGAAAAGTTGGTGTTTTTTTCTTTATTCTTCTGGAGAAAAAAGTAATGTGTAAAAATAGTATTAAACATTTATATAGATACAAAAATTTTATTTGTAGAAAATTACATGCCACTGATGTTACATGATTTATGAGCTAACTATAATCCATTAACTATAGAAAATTTGATGGATTTTAAAACCCTTGGAAATAAAGTCAGATTTTTCTTTGTTTTGCTTTGATTTTGAAATAATGGGCTCCTGAGCAAGCTAATTTTATTAGGAAACAGGCTTTTTCAGCTTCTACTGTCTTTTGGGAACGTTCATTTTAAATAAACTACTCTATGCATATGCAAAGCATATGTAAATATTCACACAGTTTACAAGTTACTCATATATTAACTATATATCAGAAAAGGTAAGAACACATCCATTTCTCAATATTAAACAAAAAAGACAACTTTAAAATCTAAGTTTAGTCCTGAACAACTTCCAGAAAAAGATGACTGATAAGCTCTTCCAGAAACCAAAAATTACAAACATGGAAATTAAAAATGTCCTCTAAAATGAAATTGTAACTAAAGTGTTTATCAATACAGGTCTATAAGTCTTTGTTTAATGACTTTCAGAGCTAAGTAGAAGGGATTCGAGTTTGATTCCAAACCTTCTACAACCATTTCACACCATTATACACCAAGTTACAAGTTCACCTAAAGCTGATGTATCCTATAGTCAGTGTATTCAGTTGTTCTACGTAAGCTCAACTCAGAGGGGGAAAGTCACAAGGAGTTGATGTTTAATGCTAATTTTGTTTTCTAATGCTTACAATAAATTAAGTCAACCACTTTCTAAGTTCCAGACTGCCACACATGAGCTAAACCGCTCTGTGGGGATAAAACACTTTAGAAGCTTATAATTCCTACAGAGTGTTTTGATTATTTTATACAAACTAAACTCAAACAGCAAAAAATTTCACAAGGGAAATCGTTGTGTGGGTTAAGGCCACATAATCTGGTTTCAACTCTTGCCTTTGCCTTGAGTTAAAGGCATACTCATTAACTTGAAACAATAAACTCAAACCTTAACATTTCTGGAAAGAATTCAATTCAGGACTTTGGCAGGATCAATGGTAAATATTACACACAGGCTCGATGTGATCTTATACAGATATAGAGGGCATGGAGGTAATGCAGGCAATGCCAAAGTTTTAAATGAGCACCAGATACATTTCATTTCATATCATTGCCTTAGAGATGTGCACTGCGCGCGCACACACACACACACACACACACACACACACACACACATGAGTTTTCTAGCTTTCTCAGTACTGAATTATAAGCTGTGGCTATAACTTAAACATTTATTTAGACTAGAAATGTAGACTAGAGTTGGAGTGGTATTAATTAAATACCACATTAAAAAAACCCAAGCCCTGTGAAAGTAGACTAAGAAAATAACTTTCTGTTTAGGGTTGATGGTCAAAAAGGAATGACACAGGCTAAGTAAGCAACCTAACACCTCAGCAAAATGCGATTGAATTGGATAAGGCATTAACAAAGAAAAAAAGGGGGAAAAAGATTTTTAAATGGGTAACAATTTTCTCCTTCTTCTCCTTCTTCTTTTTTAACCCTCACTCAAGGGTATTTTTCCATTGATTTTTAGGGAGAGTTGAAGAGAGAGGGAAAGACAGAGAGAAACATCGATGTGAGAGAAACACATTGATTGATTGCCTTCTGCACGAACTCCCACCAGGACCGTGCCCTTGACTGGAACCCTTTGGTACCCAGACCGACACTCTATCCACTGAGCCAAACCAGGTAGGGACAGTTTTCTTCTTTTGAGAAAACTAATGTGAGTTGAATTTAGGTGAAAGAAATAGTAGGATTCAGCATATTGACAAGAGAAGGAAACATTGCAGGAATGAGTACAGGGGAAAAATAAGACCTAGAAGGCAATGAGAATGAGGAAGGGAGAAATCGTGTTCACAGGTAAGAGCAATTCAAAGCGCTGCAGGTATTTCACTCAGGTATGTCTAAAACATAATCAGCCGGTTTAACTCACTCGAACATCAAATAAGACTACTAACAGACAAGAGAATAATAGAACTTGGTGATGCCAAACAATCTTTTAAAATCATAGCTCTCCCATACTATCTGCACATTTTTCTTTGTAATAACAAGGTTGGGAATCACTAATTCACACTGAACTAGCCATTGTATATTTTTTGAAAAATTATCACATATTTACTCTTTTATTAAAGTTAGACTACTCTCATAAACACATGATCAAATTAAATGCCATATAATTAAAAATAGGTTTGCCAACAACAAAAAGTTTTGACAAGGAGAAGCCCATCATTCCAAGTTAATCTCCCCAAATTTAGACACTGTTTTCAAAATTTTACTGGACTCTAAACAAAACATCTACTGCTTCTTCCATCCCTACATCCCCCCCACGCACACACACACATGCTAGCCCTTAAGCCAAAACACTATGAACTTTGAGAACATCTGTTGGTAAGCCCTAGCTCTATCTATATTGTCTAATCGAGACACGTATTTACTGCAATCCCTTTTCTGGGTACCTACCTGAAAATTTGAAAAGTTATTCTTGAAGTTATATGTTCCTCTATGTTAATTGCAGCATTATTCATAATAGCCAAGATGTGAAAACAACCCAAGTGTCCATAGACCAATGTTTAGATAAAGATGTGATACAAAATACAATGGTATACTACTTGGCTGTAAGAAAAAATAAAATATTGCCATTTGTGACAACATGGATGAACCTTGAGAATATCATGCCAAGTAAAATAAGTCAGATGGAAAAAGACAAGAACCATATAATTTCACTCATATGTGTGATATAAAGCAGAAAACAACAAACAAAATGAACAAACTCACAGACATGGACAACCATATTGTGGTTTCCACAGGGGAATGGGTTGCGGGGAGGTTGAAAGGGTAAAAGAGGCCAAATATATGGCAATGGAATAAGACTAGACTTTGGGTGGTGAGCACACAACACAATATAAAGAGTATGTTATTAGCCACTGTTATAAACCAATGTCACCCCAATAAATTTAATAAAAAACAAAATATTGGTAAATTGAATCCAACAGTGTACAAAAAAATTACACACTGTGACCTAGTAAAATTTATTCCAGGCATGTAATGCTGATTCAATATTCAAAAATTAATGTAACCCATTACCTTAACAGGCTAAAGAAAACTCACATGATTATGTCAATTGGTGCAAAACAGCATTTGACAGGATCCAATACCCATTCATGAGAAAAACTCTCCACAAACTAGGAAGAGAGGGGAATTTCTCTAACTTCATAAAGAAAATCTACAAAAACCTACAGCTAACATCATGCCCAATGGGGAAAAACTAGAAGCCTTCCCATTAAGATCAAGAACAAGACAAGATATCCCCTCTCACCACAGCTTTCAACAGCACTGGAAATACTGGAAATACATGCTAAAGTCATCAGAGAAGAAAAGAAAAGGTATAGAGATTGCTAAGAAAGAAATAAAACTGTCTTTATTCACAGATGACCTGATTGGCAAGGCAGAAAATCCCCAAGCAAACTCCTGAAACTAATAAGTGGTTATATCAAGAAAGAAAAATGCAAAGTGAATATATAAAAGTCATCCACTTTCCTATTAGCAGCAATGAGAAGTGGAATTGAAAATTAAAGACATGAAAGCATTTACATTGCAGCCCCCAAAATGAAATACTTAGGTGTAAACCTAACAAAATATGTATTAACACACAAAACCCCCCACACAGTTGTTTATAGCAGTTTTATCCGTAATCGCCAACATTTGAAAGTGACCAAATGTCCTTCAGGAGATGAATGAATAAATTAACTAGTACATCCACACAATGGAATATTATTCAGCACTGACAAGAAATGAGCTATTAAGCCATGAAAGAATCTTCAAAGTAAGTGAAAGAAGCCAATCTGTTATATAAGGTATAATTCCAACTATATGACACCCAGGAAAAGGCAAAAATATGGAGATTACAATGATCAGTGGTTGCCAGGAGTCAAAGGGGAGGGTGGTAGAATAAGCAGAGCACAGAGGGTTCTCAGGGCAGTGAAACCATTCTATATAATACTACAGTGATGAAGACATGCCACTATACATGTCAAAACCTGAAAATGTACAACCTAAGAGTGAACCCTAGTATGAATTATGGATTTGGGGGAATAATGCTGTGTTAATGTGGGTTCACCAGTTAAAACAAATGCACCACTGGTGTGGGATGTTGAGTGTGGGAGAAGCTGTGAATGTGTGAAGAAAGGAGGTACAAGGGAACTCTATTTTTTGCTCAATTTTGCTGTGAACCTAAAACTGCTCTAAAAACTATAGTCTATTTTTTTAACTATATAAAGGACTAAGTGATCAGGAAAAGAAACAAAGTTCCAGAACATGGAAAAAAGATGAAATGCATAGCAATCGACTCAGTAACTCAAAGAAAGTTAAAACCTACATGTCTGGAAAGGAAGATGTCAATGAGAAGCAAGCACATCTTTGCTGCTAAACTCTAGAAAGATTCAGGAATTGTAGGCACCAGGTGACCATGAAGACTAAGGGGCAAGCTTGGGGGGCGGGGTGTAAGATTGATTTCTGAGCCTGTAACAGAAGAATTCAGAGTTTAGTTGTCCTCTTCCAGCCTACACCACCAATCAACTACATCCCACTCCCCCCACCTGCGCCCCCCCCTCCCCCCAGGAGAAAACAGGACATTATTCTAGGTAGAGATTGACTCAGAGAGGTTCTGGTATTGGGAACACTAAGACAAAGACAGGCAATCCAGGACATGAAAATTTAAATGAAAGAAAGTATCCCCAGGATAATGATGAGGATAATCCAAAAAACAAACAAACAAACAAACAAACCTACAGTATCATAGATTTAGAAAGCACAGTCATATTGGATCACAAAGATAGAGAATCCAGGAGGGATGTTTCTAAGAGAAAAAAGTGAAACTGAGCTATTATCTATGATGTTTGACAATCACAAGAGGAGCCTTAGGGTTTAGAAAGAAAGCTTGGGGCTGAAGGAGCAATAGGTACATAGAAAGAAACTAAGCAAAAACAATAAATGCACAAGATCATTTTCTCCAGGAAAAACAGTAAGTAGATTTTTTAAATGTAATAGATTATTACGTGTGGATCACCTGTGACCAAATTTATAGAGTCCTATTTATATTAACACAAAATTATTTAACCAAAAAATTTAGAAGAATGAAGGTAAGTAACGTTTGTTTAGTCAGAAAGTATAAGAAAACTAAAGCCTTGTGTTCCATTGTACAAATCACTATAGTACCTAAAACTGAAAAATCAAGAATTTACAATAGTATGTTATTTGGATAAATAGTTTTCAATACAATTCCGGAAAGAGGAGCTCCCAAATATAAAATAAAAGTTTTAAAAGGCAGCCAAACAGTTTAAAATAGTGGCCTCTGAAGAGCAGGATTTGGGGAGTAAGGAATCCTCCAGCCAGGGACTGCTGTTTTTCATCATAAATTAGGTGACCATCCACCCCACTTTTCTCAGAAATGTTCTGTTTTATGCCTCTTTTCCCAGTGACCTATTCAGTTAGCAACCCTCTTTCATTCTCAAAGGAAACAGCAAATTAAATATTCAACCCAATTATAATATTTGTCATTAGTTTACTTCTAAACTATGCACATTTGTTACAATTTACAAATAAAATGTCTTTGTTTTGTTTGTTCTGTAAGTGGGGCTCTGGAGTTGAAATAACTAGGTTTGTGTCCTATTGAGATTTGGGGCTGGTTCCCTAACCTCTCTGTGCCTCCTCTTTTTTCACATCTACAAAATAAGAATTAGAACAGTTCCCATCTCATAGATTTGTGATAGGATTGAATAGACCCCTTTGCACAGTGTTTTGCACTTAACTCAATAAATATGCTCAGTAACTGTAACCTACTATTCTATCAAATACCTATGAAATTTGACGTGATTCAGAATGAATCTATTTCCTCATTGTGGATTTTCATCTAAGCCTTTAATCTTATAATTGGAAATTAGTGACAAGTTTAAAGTTACATTCCTCTTCCTTAAATCTACGGAACACATTGAGCAGGCTCTCTGCATGATTGTTTGAAGAAAAGGCCAAATTTGAAGTTCTGATTACAAAGCAAAGAGCCAGTAAAACTACAGCCATTTAGTTCATTTGGCTATTGTTTTAATCTCCAGATTATAATTAGAGAAATAAATATGTCACTTGCTTTCAGATCTTATTTTTTTCTCTCTCTATTTGCCTATTAATCTTCATTCACTACTTGAGAGGGCTTTCTGGACAAATAATCATGTGTAAGCACAGACAGCTAGCTATTGTGGGAGCTTGGCTGCCTTTCCAAGCTGGGGCTGCAAGACTTCCTTAGTCACCACATTCTATGGGATTCTGGGAATACACTCTAAGGCAGCGGTTCTCAACCTGTGGGTCGCGACCCCTTTGGGGGTCGAATGACCCTTTCACAGGGGTCGCCTAAATACATCCTGCATATCAGATATTTACATTACGATTCATAACAGTAGCAAAATTACAGTTATGAAATAGCAATGAAAATAATTTTATGTTTGGGGGTCACCACAACATGAGGAACTGTATTAAAGGGTCGCAGCATTAGGAAGTTTGAGAACCACTGCTCTAAGGGATCTATAGTCTATAGGTTCATCAGACACGGGAACAATCTCAAGAAAACACACCTAAATGAGCTAGGCAATGTTTCCAACATTATTTCATAAGATTCCTATCAAGAGCTAACACTATTTTACAGATCACATAAGGATTAGGTCATTTTTTAAAATTAATTAGAGGACTTTTATAATGCTGCCCAATATCCTTATGGTTGTTATTCCAAGAAATTGCTTAATTTAAAGATAATGTTTAATTAGATGGCTTCTGTGCTTTAAACCTTACATTCTCATTTTTTTAAGTGGCAGTTTTCCAAATTTTACTTATTTGAATTCTCACATTTCCCCATGGTTTTTTGCAAGAATTCCAGTCATATAACTTCCTTGAATTCATTTGACAATTTTTTGTTTTGTACAGTAGAGTTTTTTATAAGTTATTTCAGCTTTGCTGAGGTATAATAACAAGTAAAATTGTAATATACTTAAAGTGTACAATGTGATGATTTTATTTACATATACATTGTGAAAGGATTTCCACAATCAAGCTAACACCTGCATCATTTAACATGGTTATCTTTTTGGGGTTCAAACTATTAAAATCTGCTCTCTTAGCAGATTTCAATGATATAAAACTGTACTATTAACTACTAGAGGCCCAGTGCACAAAATTTTTGCACTCGGCGGGGGGTGGGGGGGGGGCGGGGCGGCGGTCCCTCAGCCCGGCCTATGCCCTCTTGCAGTCTGGGACCCCTCAGAGGATGTCCACCTGCTGGCTTAGGTCTGCTCCCTGGGGGATCAGGCCCAAGCTGGCAGTCAGACATCCCTCTGGCAGCCCGGCAGCCCTCGGGGGATGTCCACTTGCCAGCGGGGAGCAGGCCTAAGCTGCAGTCGGACATCCTTAGTGCTGCTGAGGAGGCAGGACAGGCTCCCACCACCACTGCTGTACTGGCAGCCATCAGCCTGGCTTGTGGCTGAGCAGAGCTCCCCCTGTGGGAGTGCACTGACCACCATGGGGCAGCTCCTGCATTGAGCGTCTGCCCCCTGGTGGTCAGTGTGTGTCATAGTGACCAGTCATTCCCAGTCATTCTGCAGTTAGGGTCAATTTGCATATTACCCTTTTATTATATAGGATAGAGGCCTGGTACATGGGTGGGGGCTGGCTGGTTTGCCCTGAAGGGTGTCCTGGATCAAGGTGGGGGTCTTGCTGGGGTGCCTGGTCAGCCTGGGTGAATGGCTTATGGCTGTTTGCAGGCTTGCCACACCCCCTTCAGGGTGGGGGTCCCCACTGGGGTGTCTGGCCAGCCTGGGTGAGGGGCTGATGGCTGTTTGAAGCTGGTCACACCCCCTTCAGGGTGAGGGTCCCCACTGGGGTGCCTGGCCAGTCTGGGTGAGGGGCTGAGGGCCGTTTTCAGGCTGGCCAAGCCCCCAGGTGACGGAAGCTCCCAGCCTCTCCTTTTTTTCTTTTTTTTTTAATTCTGGGTTTATTTACCTTCTATAATTGAAACTTTGTTGCTTTGAGTGGAGCTCAGAGCCAGGCCATGGCAGGCGGGAAGCTTGGCTTCCTCCATCATTTGGCAACCAGGCCTCCTGCTTGCTCCAGCTCTGTGGCTGCCGGCCGCCATCTTGGTTGGGTTAATTTGCATATAGTTTCTCTGATTGGCTGGTGGGCGTGGCTTAAGGCATAGCAAAGGTATGGTCAATTTGCATGTTTGTCTTTTATAAGTGTAGATAGTCATTAGGCTATACATTGGATCCTCAGAATTTGTTCATCTTTTAAGTAAAAATGTGTGCCCTTTTACCAACCTTTTCCCATTTTCCCCATCCTACTCCACCCCTAACCCCTGGTAACTGCCATTCTATCCTCTGTTTCTCTGAGTTTAACTTTATATATATTGCACTAACAATTGTTTTTATTCTACCTGCAACTATTCTTTAAAAGTCTTACATGTGTAAGCCACACAAAATATTAATCTATGTAATGTCAGTGACCTTGTGTTTACAGCCTAACCATAACATAAGGTAACTTTATTTTTAAACAAGCATTCAAAAAATTAATACACTAAGATGAAAGTAATTTTCTTCAAAGTGGTCACTTTGGGATTCAGTCCCTGTTCAACACTACTGCCATTTTAAGCACTAAGAAGCCTGTAGTACATTCTTCTGTGTAGCCTCAGTAATAGTAACTTTTTTCCTTTGAAAATGAAATTTATTTTGCAAGACAATTAGTAGTTATTTATCACCAGATCTAGTACCAAGGTCAATGAGCACAGCAGTGCTGAGACTGTCTTGTAGCTCAAATAGTTTTGAATATAATCCCTGAAATAGGAGATCCTAAACTTTTTAAATATAGTGACTTTTAGCCTCCTATTGTTTTGACGTTGCTGTAGACTTTATTTATTTCTATATATTATTTTAGAACTCTTTGTTTGTTTTCAGTCTCATATCTTCCCCCTACACTTCTCCTCAGTTCCATGTAAAATGAGGACACATGATGGGCACTCCACCAATGCCTAGAATATTGAAACTCCTCTGCCCTTCTTTTCTGCAGGAGGCAACCAGCAATCAGACTGAGACGTAATAAGAACCACCTGGGTAATTCCAGCCAACTCAGAGTCCCTGGATTGAAATTATGGGTTCCATTTCCATCAGAAATTGCCTTTTCTTTTTTTTTGCATTTCTTCCTTTTTTAGGACTAAAGACACCCATTCCAATACCTAGTAAAAAATTCTAGACAGGTCTGGGTTTCAAGTTCCAGAAAACAAAGATAGAGCTGGAACACTGTGCCCAGATTCTCTTGGCTTTACCTCCTGTACAAATAAATACTCCACTGCTGTCCTTGGCGAGGTGACAAAAACAGCTGCAGGGGAGGCAAAACCTATCCTGGCAGAGGCTCAGAGGTTGGCTCCCTCTTAAGGATGCTCCTCATTCTGACATGTGGGTCTTACTAGACTGACAGAAGGAGGTGAAGCGGTGGTTGGAAGGAGAGGAGAGTTCAGCTCGCTGACCCTTGACTGAGCTCTGCGTCCATCTGTCCCCAACTTTTTCAATTAGGTAACCTTTTCCACTCTGGCCCTAGAGATTCCTATGGGAATGGTGGAGTTCCTGAACCATAGTCCTCCAAATGGAAAGAGATATTACAAGATCAAATAACCCAGAGGTGGGGGGGAGGAAGACAAAAAGGAGAGAAGAAAAAGAGGTGGAGAAAAATGAAAAGAAACAAAAGTAAATGAATCTACTGTGATGGATAAATGAGGAGGCAAGGGCAGATCCTAGGATAAAGGTCAGATAAATAAAAATTAGTGGGTTTGTTTTTCAATATACTCGTTCTTAAAGAAATATCTTTTTTATCAATTTCAGAAAGGAAGGGAGAGGGAGAGAGAGAGAGAGAGAGAGAGAGAGAGAGAGAGAGAGAGAGAGAGAAACATCAATGATGAGAGAATCATTGTTTGGCTGCCTCCTGCATTCCCCAGGGACCCACTCCCCACCAGGAATGGCACCTTGACCTCCTGGTTTATAGGTTGATGCTCAACCACTGAGCCACTCCAGCCATGCCAGAAATTGTATTTTTTTAAATACATTTTTATTGATTTCAGAAAGGAAGAGAGAGGGAGAGAGAAATAGAAACATCTATGATGAGAGAGAATCATTGATTGGCTGCTTCCTACATGCCCCCAACTGGGGATCGAGCATGCAACCCAGGCATGTGCCCTTGACCGGAATCCAACCTGGGACCTTTCAGTCCACAGGCCAATGCTCTATCCACTGAGCCAAAACGGCTAGGGCTAGAAATTGTTTTTATTTAAATTGAGAAAATAGAGAAACAGAAAGAAAATATTTTTAAAAATATGAAAATTCGGGTGAATTCTGCCAGTCACTGGAGAATTTTTTCCACCGTCTTTTATTCTCAGCTTCTCTCAAGGTAATGCATCTATTCCTCTGCCTGGGTTGGGATTGAGAGCATGGAGTTTGGAGCCAGATTTCTCTAGATCTACCACATCCTAGATGTGTGACAATTACTTTACTTCTTCATTAGTTTCCTCATCTGTAAAATGGGAATGATTACAGTGTCTACCACATGAGATTATTGTGAGAATTAAATAGGGTCATGCATCTAATACAGAAGTTTTAAGTAGTACGTGCACACTCAATTTTTACTTGTTATGTTTTGATGGTACCAGTGCATAGTTTTGAAAATTAAGTCACCTAGTGGAGGTAATCCAATACACCAGGCACACTTATTTATGTTTCTATCCCTTTGTTCATACTTTTCCTATCTTGAAATACTTACTTTTACCTCTTTCTCTCAGTCTATCAAAACCTACTCATCCTTTAAGCCCGTATCGGTTTCACAAACACTTATTCCAACCTCCTCTGTGAAACCATTCTTGATCTTGCCTGTGAACTACTATAACATTTAACATCTATAAGTTTGGCTAGTGGTTCCCACAAGCTTCATCATCTATCAGGAGTGGGGAACATCCGTCCTATGGGCAGGATAAGGCCCACAAAATCATTTGGTCTGGCCCTGCCAAGGCATTAAGGGTGAGTTAATTAAGTGTTTGACCAAATATAGCAGGCTAATTTTTAAATTGATAATGTTGTATGGCCTGCAAATAAATATCCAAATGGACCTTGGCAGAAAAAAGGTTCCCCATCCCTGACATGGTATCTTGCAGAGAAGTGACTGCTGGATAGCAATAATTCCAGATTAGTCTCTCATAGCCTGCCTTGTATTCAGAAGGGGAAAAAAAGAATGCTCAAAATATATATGTAAGTGCCTCCATGAAATATATATTTCTTATTGTTTTTGGCCACTGAAAATTATAGAAGTCTCCAGAATCTCTTGAAGGATATAGTCTCTTTAGATGGTGTTAATAAAAGAATAAGTGATCTGGCACACGTTGCCAAGGGAAACAGAAATATCCAGAATAACTCAACTATAATCTCAGTCCATAATTGTAACTGCTAAAAGACATCACAAATGGGCTTTACAGTCAGACAGAACATGGCTTATTCCTTGGCCTTCTATTGACTAGGCGTGCAATTCTGAAAAATGTATGAATCTCTATGCAGTTCAGATTCTTCATCTATAAAATTAGGGTAACAACATCTTCTTCATAAGATAGCTATGGAGTTTAAAGAATTTACTACAGTGTCTAGCATTCAACAAACACCATCTTCCCTCCTCTTACTGGAAGGGACATGAAGGTAAGAAACCCCAAATAAAGTAAACCTTTCTTGAACCAAGTGCCTTCTTCTCATCTATAACCAAAGTCAATGTTCATAGTGGACCCTTTTAAATTCAGAGCCAAAAGTCACATTAGTCATAGCTGTGGCAGAGTTAGATACTATTCTGAAGGACTGCAGTCCCAGGAGTGTGTTATCTTAGCAGGCAGAGTTAAAAATCACACCCACAATACGTTGGAGAAATAAAAGAAATAGGTCACAAATGGCTTTTCTCCCCATTTTAACTGTGTTACACTTTGCTTACTTTTTATTATAAACAAGTTGTAGAATGACAGGTCTTCAAATAAGTTTGACCAATTTTCACCTGTTCTTTTTTGCTATAAGTTTATCTTAAGTATAACGGAAGGAAAAAAGATAAAGAATTGAAAGTTCTAAAATATTTTCTCAGTGGGAAGTGGTTCTTCCTGAGCTGGGATTTATTTGTCATGTCATTAAACTGGAAGAGACTTGTGGAACTAGGGAAACAGAAATCCTCTTAAACACAATGTCCATTTGTCTCCTGTGGAAATTCTATTTGTTATAATATTCTGTCAGAAAGCTATTACTTTATTGCCCTTCTATACCTTCCATAGATGGATGAAATTAATACTTACAGTCAGACTCAGAGAAAACTGATTAATCAAACTAGTAAGAACCAAGACACGTGAAAGTCAGTGGGTGTCTAGCAAAGCCTTGGAATCAGACTTACACGTATGACCACTATAGCCAGAGTGGTCAATGTCAGCAGGAGAAAAGTTAAGTGATTGACATTGTGACCAGGCAGAAGTTCCTGAGAGGTGAGCTGGGACCTATGCTTATGGGGTATGTATCTAAAAACATACACCCTTGAGAGTGGAAGAGAATGAAAAGGGCCCTGTGCACATAATGCACAAGTGTGTAGAAAAGGGAGAGAAAAGGGAGAGAAGCTTAGTAAGTGCAGGCCAGAAAAAAGAGAAGCCACTACAAGGGCTGTAGCAACAGAAAAGAGTTGGAGAATTGTCATTCTATAGGAAGAAAACTTCCATTCATTTATTTATTCCTTCAACAAACCAACCAGGTGTTAGATAAGGCTACAAAGATAGAAAGTCAACCCTTACCTACAAGAAGGATAGTGAGAAGAGAAACATGTTCAGTGGGGATGAGGAGGAAGAAATCTCACTCTGCCTGGTAGAATGTTGTCTTTTTACTAAAACTAGATGGGCGAGGAGTTTTCTAGGAGTCCAAAGGGAAGTGGTTTCTAGAAAGAAGGATTAATACATTCTAAATTTCAAAAACATGAAAATTAATCAGTGTTTGGGAACTGAAATTGGTGCAAAATAACTAGAATATGATACTAAAGGGAAGCTATAGTAGACGATAAAGCTAGATTGAAACATAAGGGTGACCATTTGAAGAATCTCGGGTGCCATACAAAGAAGTTTAGATTAAAAAAATATATATATATATATATACATATATACATATTAGAGGCCTGTTGCACAAAGAGATTCGTGCAATAGGCCTTTCCTTCTCCTGGCTGCAGGCACCGGTTTTCCTCCAGCACCCGGGACCCAGGCCTTCGCTCTGGCTGGAGCCGTCTTCCGTCCTCCGTCTTCGAGGCCTTGGCCGGAGCCACCTTCTGTCTTCCATCTTCGCTGCTCCAGCTCGCCTTCATTCTTCGCTCCGCCGCTTGGAGCCTATGTATGCAAATTAACCGCCATCTTTATTGGCGGTTAATTTGCATATCATGCTGATTAGCCAATGGGAGGCATAGCGAAGGTATGGTCAATTACCCTGTTTGTCTATTATTAGATAGGATACACACACACACACACACACACACACACTGAGTGGCCAGATTATTATGACCACCTGATATTTGTAGGCAAATTAGCTATAATTTCACGCTGAAGTTGCTATAGGGCCAGACCATTATAAATAGGGAAGCAGGTTGTTTACCACAACAGAAGTGACTTTTTTTTTGAAGATATGGGTAAACAATGCAATTTAACAACCTTTGAATGTGGGATATATATATATACAGTAGATATATATATATATATTATTAATTTCAGAGAGAGGGAGAGATAGAAACATCAATTATGAGAGAAAATCATTGATTGGCTGCCTCTTGCATGTCTCCTATTGGGGATTGAGCCTGCAACCCAGGCATGTGCCCTTTACCAGAATCGAACCCAGGACCCTTCAGTCTGCAGGCCAATGCTCTATCCACTGAGCAAAACCAGCTACGGCAAGAAGTTCAGATTTTATTCTGTAGGTATTGAGGAACAACTAAAACTTTTGAGCAGAGTAGCAATAAGATCAGATTTTCACAGTAGAAGTGTCATTCTGGTAGAAGTGAAGATAAAGAATGTGAGGAAAAGAGGTTATAGCAATAGTATATGGATGTTAAGAGTCTGAAACAAACAATGCAGAGGGATGAGCATGGGAAGAAGGAATGATTTTAGGCAACAGAATCAATACCAGTAGTGTTTATGTATAAAGGGCAGTGATGGCTCTAAAAAAAATCCAGATTTCAGGTGTGGAGAGCTGGTGGCATTTGGGGCCATTCACCAAAGTAGGAAATATTGGAAATCGTCAGGAAAACAATGAATGAGCTTAATTTCCAAACTTTACATTTACATGCTATTGTGACAATAAAGTAGCTTATAGGTCTCTGCAGAAGGGAGCCTGTAAGCCTCCTCCATTATAGTCAGAGGACTCCTCGTCCATCTAGTTTTAGTAAAAAGACAACATTCTACCAGGTAGAGTGAGATTTCTTCCTCCTCATCCCCACTGAACGTGTTTCTCTTCTCACTATCCTTCTTGTAGGTAATGGTTGACTTATCATCTTTGTAGCCTTATCTAACACCTGGTTGGTGCTCAATACATATTTGTTGAAGGAATAAATAAATGAGTGGAAGTTTTCTTCCCATAGAACAACAATTCTCCAACTCTTTTCTGCTGCTACAGCCCTTGTGGTGGCTGCTCTTTTTTCTGGCCCACACTTACTAAGCTTCTCTCCCTTTTCTCTGTATCTACACACTTGTGCATTTTGTGCACAGGGCCCTTTCCATTCTCTTCCATTATATGAAAGATATGGGGTACCAAAGGAACCAGATAATGAAGATAATGAAGATACTAAGGACTAAAAAGAGGATAAAAACAGACCTATCTGTACAGAGTTCTTACAAAAAATGAGCAAAACAAACACAGAACAGAATTCACTAGAATATACTCCGACTAGATAAACAGGGACTTAGATATTAGGTGAAGGATTCTCAAGGCTAAAGAATAAAGCCCCCAGTTTCCCCACCAACTCCACCAACAACAGGAACTTGATGCTACTGAAACCCTGGTCCCACCAGGGCCAGTGCTGGTGCTCAGAGACAGCCCTGCAAACCCTGGAAATCGCCATCGCTGCTCCTACCACCCGCACCAGGCAGGCTGACAGCTCCACGGACAGCCTCCCAATCAAGAGCCTAGGTCAGAGGTAACTGAATGGCAAAGGGAACTTGGATTTTGAGTTTGGACATCCCTGGGGAAGAGGAAAGGAGAAATCAAACTGAACCAACCTGAACAAGAGAATAAGATCAGAGAGGAAAAGAAGGGATTGGGACTCTGAGGCTAGAAAGAGATTTTTAACTTTATGGAGAGGAATTGGCAAATGTAACAACAAAAATATAATCAAATATATTAGTAGTTTAGCAACTATTACATGCCAAGCACCGTATATGCACTACCTGTAAACATCATAATAACGCTATATGTCAGGTATTTCTATCGCCGTGTTATCAGTGATAAAACAAGAATCAGATAAGTAAAGTGACTAATATCAAAAGGCTAGTAAGTGGCCAAACTAGGTTTGAATAGAAGTCAGCCTAAGTCTGCACCCTCTCCATGCTCTTCTTCATAATGCTGCCAACATAGAGTACCTGTAGTTAGGTAAATATTCATACATAAATAACATACTAAATGTATTTATACTTTAACTCTATAGTTTAAAGGGATTCTTAATAATTGCATTGATTCTAAAATTCCCCATTAATAACATCTGTCCTGTGTAAAAATATCTAAGTCCAGGCAAATGCTAATGAACAAGAAGTCAAGAAATGTGGCCACAGAGTAGGGAATGTTCCACAGGTGACTCTACAATGGAGATCTACGGGTTCTGTTTGGCCTCAGGAAGACTATGGAGGTACATCCTCCTGAGAATGGGAAGATGGATCAGGCCATCATTACCCTGTTTTGTTCTCCTACAACAAAGAAGGCTTTTCACATTATCTCACTTAGAAGTGGAATATAATGAACAATAAACTGACGAACAAAGTAAGTCCAGAGGCATGGGTATATGGAACAGACTGACAGACTTCAGAGGGAAGGGGGTGGTGGGGAAAGGAAGAGATTAACCAAGTAACTTATCTGCATATATTCATAGCCCATGGACATGGACAATAGTTTGGGGAAGGCCTGGAGTAGGGCAGGGGATGGGTGGACGAGGACAAAGGAGGGGAAAAGGGGGGCGTCTGTAATACTGTCAACAATAAAAATAAATAAATGAAGTATAAAGGTAGGTCTACGTAAGGGACCAGGCACATTGCTGAGTTAAAAGAGGGGTGGAGAGAAGCAAATTTAAGAAAAATATGGGCAGTGTCCAACCATTTTAAGCTTCATGTGTAATTTGTTTTGAGAATGAACTGTATTTATTTATTTATTTATTTTAAAAAGAAGGCTTTTCCTGACCAAGGAAGGCCCTGCTGTTCATACACAATTAAATGGTCCTGCCATTTTTAAAACTTCCAGCATGTTTATCATCAGGATATATTTTTACCTTGTGAATTTCCATTAATTTTTCTGCCAAAGAGTTAAAAGATATGTGTTCTGGCTGAAATTATTTTGGGAAGGATTATAGCAGCTCCACATAGCATAACAATTTCTTTGTCTGATTTTTGCCACATTTAAATTTCTCTGTCTAATCATTCTTGAAGATTTTAATAATGTGGACTTATTTATGGGTAATGTGTGTGGTATAAATGATTCAGTTCCCATGAACAATCTCCTTTTTTTAATCATCAAAATGAAAGCATAACAGAGTGATATATCTTAAATGTAAATTGGACCGTGTGATTTCCCTGCTTAAATCCCTTCCATTGCTTTTATAAGAGAATCCAAACCTCCTGACCACAATGAAAGGGGCCCTGCATTACCTGACTCCTGCTCACCTCCCCAACCTTTCCTGGTACCATCTGTCCTCTGGCAGACCCTGCTGTAGCTGCAGAGGCCTCCTTTGGATTTCTGAAATGCACCAAGCCTTGCCTACTCTAAGCATATACATCTATTGTTCCTCTGCTTAAGAGTGCTCTTTATCCACTTCTCCTCATGGCTGCCTCTTTCTCAGTCTTTGAGTCTCCTCTCAAATGTTGCCTTTTCAAAAAGACCCTCCCTTATTACCATATCCCTAGTGGTCTACTCCTTATGTCATCACTAAGACATTTCAACAATACCTGGACATTTGCAGTATTTCCCACAACGGATTGGTTGTATATTTATCTGTTTATCATCTGTCTCCATCACTGGAATATAGACACATGGGATGCCATCTGTGTGTAATGCTGTATCCTTAGCACGTCTGGCAGGTAGCAGTGGCTCAATAAATTCTTACTAATAGAATGAATGAAACAGAGGAAGAGTGGAATCAGCATGGCCTGGGCCATCTATCATACCTTGAAGGGTTCTACCTTTTTATTCCATGTCACATTTTGGTATTCTAGCCACATATAATAAATGCTCCTGTAGTTCTTGGTTGATTTTTAAGGCCCTGATTCTATCAACAAGAACATTGTTATCTAGTTTAACTCCCTTATCTTCAAGGTTTTTACCTCATAAGCTACTGAGTCCCTATGCTACTCTCAATTGTCCAGAGAAGTGGGAGTTTAGTCCACGGTGTACCCTTTATGCAAGTTAGAACTTAATGTACTCTGTGTTGTAATCTACCTGTTACTTCAATGTAGGTATTGTTAGCCTTTGGTAAGGCCATAAGATTTCCCCAAAGTCATTTCACTTGTCACCCTGGTGCCAGAAATATGTCTCAGGAGTACTTACAAACTGGTAAAAGAAATAAATTTAGGATTACCTTTTTATTTATTCTGAATAAATTGGTTCCTTAGGATATGAAATCATCTAACAATAACAAAAATACTCTTGTATTCATATAGGTGAGAATTTTTTAACACCTGGGAAAGAAATTTCTTCTTCATATGTCCTACCCCTTAAAAATTGATCACCATGCCCATAATACCAACTATGAAAATTTCCATCAGTTAATTATAGCTTTTTTTTAAAGAAAAAAAAGCTCAAACATGATGAGGGAGAAACTAAACTAAACTGTGAGGAGTAGAGATTGGCTAGTGTTTGTGCATTCTTGCGCATGTGTTTAAAGTACTTTGTGACATTGTTTTTCGTGTGTGTGTGTGTGACATTGTTTTTCACGTAGTACAAGCCTTATTTTCAAAATAATTTTTTAATTGTACTTCTATTTGAATGCATAAATTATGTTGCATAAGTGATCCTCTATGAAAAACATACCCAGCATAAGTATTCAATATCTTATACAATATTCAACCTTATGACATGCACTTTTTACAAATAAACTAAAATAATATTTGAAAAAAACCCACTGCTTCATCATGGCTGAGAGTGATTTTAAATGGCTATCAGACAACTAAAATCTCTACTTTCCAAAGAAACCCAGTGTTTTCTGCATTAATCTATAAGATAAACACTCAATTAAAAAATAAGATATATGTTCCTTAAGTACATAAACTCTTTTCTAAAAGTACATTTGTAGTGAATAACAAGTGTTCTGAATTTTACTGTGTATCTTATAATGATTTCCAGTACTGTCACACTAAAACATCCCTGCTTTTAGTCTAGCTACTATGAGAACACATCAACATACATCCAGTCCAAAATCTAAAAAATCCCTTATGATGTTTTGCTCCTCAACCCACACACATCCCCAATCATTTACTGACCCCTTAATCTTCCAAATGCAATTACAATACACAACAGTGTGTGTGTGCGTGTGCCTGTGTGTGTGTGTGTGTGTGTCTGGATAATGATGAGCTAACCTTAATTACATCATTAGGCAAGAGGCCACAGAACTCCCGCTGCCTTCAGGGACTGATTGGAATTTTAAAATACTATTTTCACTTAGGGGAATCAAAATTAAATAAATAAATTCCATTTAAAAACATTTGGTA
Organism: Myotis lucifugus; assembly: GCF_000147115.1. Taxonomy (NCBI): domain Eukaryota; kingdom Metazoa; phylum Chordata; class Mammalia; order Chiroptera; family Vespertilionidae; genus Myotis; species Myotis lucifugus. The sequence goes on from NW_005871073.1 coordinate 1,847,201, forward strand.
CCTTTGCTGTTGGTTTTTGTCTATTTATAATTGTGCTCAAAACTGAGTTACCCAACGGAGTATTTATTTTCTTCTTGCAAACACCCAATAACGCTATTTAAAATATGACTGACAAGATTTTTCTGTTTTGCCAGAATAGTGTATACTTATTTCTTAAAGCGTTTTCTTTTTGTGCACCTCTAGTATATTTCCCTAACATTATTCTGTACCTTCCAAAGTATTGTTTAATGTAAGTCATTATTATATGGTGAACGGACTTATGCTTTAGTTTACATTTCTATACATTTATTTCAGGGTGACATTTATGGTTCAACCCAGTCAACTGTTGCAATCTGAGGAAGGCTGAGACCTAACCTGTTATTCTCTGAGTTATTCCTAGCTAAGCTATGAGAAGGGTGAAAAGACAGGAGAACTTAGAAATCTGATTTGTGGTCCTAAAAAGCCAAAAGCATTAGATAAGTCCTTTTACTATTCCTATACAAATCAGACTACTTCTTTGTGTAAGCAAGGTTATCCTCCCTAATTAAAGACCTGAAAAACATGAATTTTAGGTTGCTTAGAGAGTCAGGGTCGGGCTTGAGGCACCACAGGCCACCCAGGGAAAATCCAGCTGCATCGCATTTGGAGCTGTCCTATCATAGTCTGGAAAAATGTTCCAATCTCAAAAATATGTCTAGACCACTTTGTTTCATTCCTAAGTGATTCTTAGGTGGAGTGGGGGATGGGGTGGAGAAAAAATGGGTAAGATGGGGTTAGCAAACAAGCATTCTACATGAAGTCTTTTCTAAAAAGAACCCATCAATCTGTAATGAAGCTGATTTACAATTAAAAAAAAACCTGATGCTGTTGATCCTGTGTGTATGCCCCTCATCAGTCTGCGGTAGGGAGTTTGATGCACTGCTTACAAATAAAGAGCAGGCAAAAGGCCCTCCGTGGTCTCAGGGTCTCAGCAATGGCCCCAGGCATGTCAGGGGCTGAGTGTCTTTGCAATGGCCTCGCTTTCCTGCAGGCATATCCCTTCCTTGTAATCCCTGTGCCTCCAACCCGGATCTTCAGATTCTAGTGTGTTGCAGTTTGCATGGGTCTGTTCTTCCCAGCAGAACCACCCCCAACTTAAGATACATCACTCTCCACAATCTCTTATGAAAACTTGCCTGCATTCACTTCTGACCCAACTAGATAAATGGTTAACATTTCTCTTTAGGAGCAACTAAATGGTCTTGGGTAAAATTGCCACAGGATCTTAAAACATATGATCTTGGAGTTTTGAGGGCTAGGACCTCAAAGGTTATTTTACAAATAAGGAAGCCACATTCCCAGAAAGGCTAATTTCCCCAAGGTTATACAGCTACTTAATAATTTAACTGGGACTAACATCTATGTTCCTCAGTTTCTAATCCATTGTTTTTAATCTATGGCACCAAGCTGCTGAATGTGTCGGCCTTCTAAGGAAATACTATTTCGACTTAGGGTTTCCAATCCCTTAACCAAATGAATAAATAAGATGGGGCATTTAGGCTCTGACACACACTCTTAAGATGTAATATAACCAATCCTCTGAGAATGGTCTTTCTACAACAATTTATTTACACTCCACAATTTATTTAACTGAGTTGGTTTAAATCCTCTGCTCATTTGTGGCTGGCAATGCCATCCGTCAACCACAGGAGGAGGGACTGCAGGAGTTTCTTCTGGGAATACTGGCAAGGGTCATTCCCCTGAACAGCAGTAAAGAAGCAGTGACTCTGGTCTTTGATTAAATGGGTCACTTAATAGAGCAGATAGAGACAGTCTAGATATCCCGTTATGCCATCCCATTAACACATGTGAGTGCATGAGTGCAGAGGAGGTCATTAGGGTAAATGGAGTTCGTTTGGGGATTAATGCTGTTAACACTGCTGCCCGCTGATAGGAAGAGAAGGCAATCTCAACTTGTTAACAGCTCACCACCTGGGAAGCTGAACTGCCCACAGTCAGCAAAGACTGGCATGGTATCAAGAATGAGCTTCAAAAAAATTCTGAGCCAATAAGATATCATAAAGAAAGGGATGCAGAGAAATCTTGAAAGGCAGAAAGAAAAGATGGGAAAATTAACCAAATTAACATGTTTAACTATTTTACAAAACTTGGGAGTACTGTGGACTAATTGATTTGATACTGAAAAAAGTATTGGATGCAGATGTGAAGTATTTTGGCTTTTTCAGTACTCCTATTTTATAATTTGCCAAGGTTACCTTGTTTGGGTTTTCAAGTAGTCTTTAACTGGCAATTTCCCCAAAAAATATCTCTGTGCTAACACTCTTAGGAATATACACTGAGTGTCCAGATTATTATGACCACCTGACGTTTCTAGGCAAATTAGCTATAATTTCGCACTGAAGTTGCTAGAGGGCCAGACCATTATAAATAAGGAAACAGGTTGTTTACCATGACAGTAGAAGTGATTTTTTTCTGAAGATATGGGTAAACAATGGGATTTAACAGCCTTTGAACATGGGATGGATGGAGATATATATATATATATAT
>NW_005871073.1:1849826-1898933 GCF_000147115.1 Myotis lucifugus
TAGTGGCCAGATTAATATGACCACCCCATCAGTACTTCGTTGGGCCACCTTTTGCCTTCAATACTGTGGCGATTCTTCTTGGCATTGACTCCACAAGATGTTGAAAGGTGATGCGAGGAATCTGACACCATGCCTGATGAATAGCACTGTCCAGTTCTGTGAGATTTGATGGTTGTGGAACCAGCTGCCTGATGGCTCTTTTAACTTCGTCCCACAAATGCTCAATTGGATTGCAATCTGGTGGTTGTGGGGGCCACCTAAGCAAGGTAAAGTCTTCCTCATGTTCTTGAAACCACTCCTGCACAATATGAGCACCGTGGCATGGCGCATTGTCTTGTTGGAAGAAGCCATCTCCATTGGGATACACCATCAACATGATAGGATGAACTTGATCAGCAACGATACTTAGGTATGTTGTGCTATTCAGACGTTGTTCCACACGAATTAAAGGGCCCAAATCATGCCAGGAAAACATGCCTCAAACCATAACACTGCCCCCACCAGCTTGAAGGGTGGTACTAATGCATGTGGGGTGCATGCTTTCCTGCTGTTTCCGCCAAATTCTCACTCTGCCATCTGCATGATGCAACTAGAAACGTGATTCATCGGACCACATGACTTTTTTCCAATTCTCGACTGTCCAATCCTTGTGTTCCTGTGCGAATTGGAGACGTTTTATCTTGGTAACTGCAGACAGCAAAGGTATTCAAACAGGCCTTCGGCTTCCATATCCCATACCATGCAGTGTATGGCTAATTTGCCTACAAACGTCAGGTGGTCATAATAATCTGGCCACTCAGTGTATACAAAAATATATCTGTGGCTTTCTAACAAGATGGTATACCAATACAGACTGCGAGCTCCTTTCCTCAAAATCAACCTTGGGGAGACTACAGTCTTCAGAGAGAAACATAGCTGAATAACCAATATGAAAACAATGAGGAAATTCATAGGAAGAAAGCTATGAAAGCCTGTGTATAGGGTGGCAGTAACCTGGAGCAGAGGCTACTGTGTTGCAGCATTAAGGACTGGTTTAGTGAGAGCTTCCAAATTTTGTTCTTTTTTTCAAATGATTTTAGAGAGAGGAAGAGGGAGGGAGGGGGAGAGAGAGAGAGAGAGAGAGAGAGAGAGAGAGAGAGAGAGAGAGACATTGATGTGAGAGAGAAACATCAGTATGGAACCTGCAACCTGGGTGTGTGCCCTGACTGGGAAGAACCCGCCACCTTTTGGTGTATGGCATAACTGAGCCACACCAGCAAAGGCCCAAATTTTTTTTTAAATTATTTTATTGCTTAAAGTATTACAAAGAGTAGTACATATGTCTCTTTTTTTTTCTCCCCTTGACCTTCCCCCAGCCTCCCCTACCCCCAGTGTCCATTGGTTATGCTTATATGCATGCATACAAGTCCTTCGGTTGATCTCTTACCCACCCCCCCAACCCTCCCCCATTATGCTAAGTGAAATAAGCCAGTCAATGAGGGAAAAATACCACATGATCTCACTCATTTATGGATAAAAAAAAAAAATTGGCCTTCCCGCTGTCAAACTACAGCGGGAAGGCCAATTTTTTTCTTATCTTGGAATGTTCATTATCTGCCTTGTCATCAAAGAATCCACAATAACAGTCCAGGTCACTGCCATGGGTTAGTATCAGGGCAGGATAAAAGTTCTGTGGGAGTGAAACTATACTCCCATCAGTCAGTCACGTGCCATAAATCGCTCCTCTATCTCTTCCCTACTTAAATTTCCAGAGCTGGTGGATTAACACCTAAAGGGATTGCCCTCTGCCCCGGAATATAAAGGAGGTGCATGGTGGAGTGCCAGTGAATCAAGATGTTCTATAAAAGTTTACAATAAATTGAAATGGGTTTAGAACTACTTAAAAACAGATTCTTACACTAGTTTTACATTTTTTAAACAAGATTTAAGAACATGCTGTTTACAAGAAATACCATTTAAACAAGAGTTATAGAAAGAATAAGAAAGGTAATGTGGCGATTATTCAAAATTCCAAAGAAAACTGTAATTGTACTCATAACATCTGACAAGATAAAAATCCATGGGGGGGTGGGAATCCTAACAAAGAGGGATACTGTCTATACCTTGATAAAGGGAATAAGAGAATAAGAAGACTTAGTCATCACGAACATAGATGCACCTAATGATATAGGTAGACAGTTCTGTGGGGTAAAACGGGTAAATAAAAAATTGTAGCCCTAGCCAGTTTGGCTCAGTGGATAGAGCGTCGGCCTGTGGACTGAAGAGTCCCAGGTTCGATTCCAGTCAAGGGCACATGCCCCGGTTGTAGTCTGGATCTCCAGTGGGGGGCATGCAGGAGGCAGCTGACCAATGATTCTCTCTCATGACTAATGTTTCAATACCTCTCTCCCTCTCCATTCCTCTCTGATATCAATGAAAATATATATTTTTTAAAATTTTAGTTGGAGACTTTAACACACACCTTCTGAAATTGATCAAGAAAATAATATTAGCTGGTAGCTTCTTAATTATATTGCAATAAAACTAGAAGTTAATATAATTTTCAATTCCATATGTATTAAATCCACAAAATATATAACAGCTTTGGAAATCATAAAAGAACTGACAAAGTATTTAGAATTGAACAATGAATTTACTATATTATATGTCACAATATGCGGGGCACATCTGAAACAATGTTTATGGAGAAACTTAAACTTTGAGTATATTCATTAGGGCACAAGAAAGAGTGAAGAAAAATATAGCTGAGCAAGAAAGTAAAAATAAGAGCAGAATTTAATTAAACAGGAAGTTTAAAAGAAAATAGAATCATAATACAAAAAGTTCGTTATTTTAAAAAATCATGTTAAATAAACCTCTGGCAGGACTGGTTGAAAAAAAGATAAAAATATGCAAATAAACAATATATATAGTATAAAAGGGACAAATATATTAAACAATATATAGTATAAAAATATGCAAATGAAAAAATATATAGTATGAAAGGGACCCAACATAAACTGTTAATAATAATGAAACAGCATTATGAAAAATTATATTCAAGTAAATTTGAAAACCTCAAAGAAATGGATAAACTTATGGAAAATATAAAATGCAAAAGGATATACAAGAAAAAATACAAAACATGCATACACAAATTGGCATTAAAGAAATTTAAGTGGTGAGCAAAGACTTTTCAAAATAGTCTCAGACCCATATTGTTTTACAGTTGAGGTTGACCAAACTTTCAAAGATTAGTTAATCCCCCAAATAGAAAGAGAAAGAAGACTGACTAGTTCATTTTATGATGCTAGTATAATCTTTATTCAAAAACTGGGTAAGGATAATATAAGAAAAAATTATATATTATTTCACTTATAAGAATAAATGCAAAAATTCAAAATAAATCATTAGCTACATGAATCCAACACTGTTTTTTTAAAGTACATACAGTATCAGCATTATCATATAGAGTTCATTCCAAGAGTGAAATAATGTTTAACATGAGAAAAATCTATCAGTGATATACATTACATTAATAGACTAAAAAAATCACAGATTTTCAAATAAATGCAAAGAAATAGTAATGTTCAACACCTTATTATAGGAAGTAGCAGAAACTTCTTTAACCAGGTAAAGGTTAAGTACACAAACCCTTCAACTTTCATCCCATTAGAAACAAGGGCTATCTAACACATATGGCACATAGATATTAAAAGCAGAGTATTGAATAAAACAAGAAACAATAAAATGCATAGCACCAGATTATTATATAAATAAGAATGCATAAATATAAAAATAATATACATTTATAATAAATAAACAAAAATAAATATGTATTTTACAAAACCACATTGGAATGGTTGAGGAATAAGTATAATTCAGTCTTCTATACTCTAAGTCCAAGAAAAATAATACAAAACCTATACAAATGCATTGCTACAAAATTAGATCTCCCTTTCTTTATTATATATATTATTGCTTTCTTTGTATATCCTTGAGATATTTTCCAAATATAATCAATAGTCGTGTGAATCCTGTGAAAATTAATTTTCACAAAACAGGAAGCTGTAATCTAGGAAGCTAATCTAGGAAGCTGATCCAAGAGAAGCATAGTAGGACTTTGGAGGATTTAGAGGAAGGAACTTCAAATGTTGTTCATATTATCCCTGAAACTTTGGATATTATAATGCTAGATCTTAGTATTATCTTCTTTATCACCTTAGGCTCAGTGGTACAAATCTGGTCCTAGTGGTAATTACCAATTCAAAAAAGAAATGGAAAGAATTTTGAGAAAAGAATCAGAAGAGAACCAGAAGACAGATGAAAAAAATATGACTTGTAAAATATGTATTGGTTTTTTCTGTTTAATGTAGACACCCATGTCTTTAAGATCAGGAGAATAAAAGGAGAGAACTGAGTGTGGAGCTAGATCTTCACATCAATTAGACCCCCAACCATTTATCAGAATCGGTTCATGCTCAACCTCCTAACTTTTCCTGCTGTACAAGGTTCTCCATAGCTGCAAGCCAAACTTGGTTGACGATCTCCATGTTCGACAGCATGTTTGGTACCAGGGCAGCATCTGTAGTTATTTCTTATCAGAAATGAATTTACAGTTGTGTTTTCAGAAAGAGATTTAGCCTTGTTATTTGCATCTCACATTTTACTTTAAAAAACAGCTTTGGCTTGCTAACAGAGCACCCTCCAGGCCCCATAGCCTGAAACACCCCCACATCCCCTCACCCAAGGATCTGTGTTCTCCTGCAGTGAAAGTGGCCCAGTGTTCCATCATTCATCTTGCAAAAAGGAAACCTAAAACTAATCCTCACTTCAGATGAACAAGCACTAATGTCTTCACTCTACTAGACTAAATGAATTTAAAAAAATATATATATATATTATATATATAACCCATATTGTTTTACAGTAGCATTATAGGTTTTACAGTTGAGGTTTAATATATATATCAATATATATATATATTAAAAAATATTTAGGAAGAGGCCATAGTGTGGCCATAAAGTCCATTATCTTCTTTAATAAAATATATCCTATATCCAGGGCTGGTTTCAGGGATGCATGCCCAGTGCAATCTCACAGGGTCTCATGTTCAGAAGGGCCCTGCTCAGGGGTTAATGCTGTGGGAAGGCCATCTGGAAACTCTCCCAGCTCTGGCCCACCACCACTGCCACCCCATGTTCGCCCTCTCCAGGTCAGGTGTGCATCCCATTGTGTCTGAGACTGGCAGAGCAGCAGTGCCTTCAGTGAGTGAGTCTGTGGGGTCTCCCCTCTCCCAGTAGCACTTCAGTGAGGCCTCCTGCTGGAGCCTGTCTGCAGTAAATTGGGCAGTTGCAGTTCCGTGCAAAGGGGAGACTGACTTCCCTACCCTGGCAGAGGGCCCACAATTTTGTTTTGCCTTGAGTCCTGCAAATTATGTAGCCATCTCTGCCTAAGTCCTTCCAGGATCAGTACTCAAAGAAAACTTTCCTGGGGGTGGGGTGGAGGGAGAAACTTACCCAGTGTAAGATTCTGTTCCCCTCACTTGATCTTCTTGAGCATCGCTCATTATTGGTCCTAGGAGCACCATCATGCTGGCTTCTGGGGTGCACTTCTTCCTTCACTACTCTGTAGATTCAAATGATCCTCTCTATGCCATTTAGTGCAACTGAGCCAAGCCAGAAAGTGCAGGGAGAATTTATTAAATAGTAAAGAAAACAAAAGGAAAAATGAACACAGTGCACAAGAATATAAATGATCCATCTGACAGAGTAAAGGTTGTGGTCCTAGGATAATGGACTTGTTCTTAGAAAGCCCATGCTTCAACCATTCCACACAATACCCCACTCCACTCCTCTTACCTCCCCACAAACTTTCCCTCGAAATAGTTTTGATTGTGTCAGACAGCCCTAGTTTGCCCTCTTCTTGTTGAATAATGAATACTAGGGATTGAGTCATACTTCAAAGGAAAGGTTGTCTTCTCAAAAAAAATTTAATGTAATTTTAGCTTTGTAGGCATACCAGGATACCTGTATCTTAATAAAGTACAAAATTACTTATTTTCATACTGAAAATAACTGATAAGAGTAAGAGGACTATCATTCCCTAATGTTGGAAATGTTAGGATATTTTTGTTTTCATTTTAAATCCTCTACATTCAAACAATGATGTGTTCTATGGGTTCCACTAAAAAAGTAACATGAGTATTAGTGACGATACAAAGAAAGTAACATGTTCAAGCATTCCACTGTTTCTAAGAGTTTTAATTCCTGATTTTTTTTCTAAAATGTATGACCTAATTATAAGAATATTCAATGATTTCATCTTTCTTTTGGGTGTGATAGGTTGCTTCCCCCACCCGGCCCCCCATATTTCTTCCTCATGCAATTGCTTGACCTGTGGCTACGACAGACTTTTTGTTCCAGTTCATATAACAAAAAGCAAAGCTCTGTCAACTAATTCAGTGTCTCTTAGGTTACTAAGTGCATTAACTTTTGCATTTCACAGATGGCAAATATTTTTAAGTGAACATGGAACTTACAGATGATTGCCAACATTTTATTTTACCAAGTAAAGACATTTAAAAGTTAAACATACTAATAACATAATTTCATGAAAGAAAGGACATTTCAATTCTGAAAGAAGTCCTTTAACTGAACAAATTAAGCAACAGACTGACTACATTCTCATTTCTCTGGAGAAAACTAAAGAAAAATATCAAAGATCATCACCAGGCAACCTTCGGAATCAGAAGTTGGCAAAATTTTTCATTCTTAATAAATATTTCCCTCCAAAATTTTTAACTATTTGAAATATTTTGTAAGTTTCATACACTCATATATGACAATACATGAGATTAAACAGTATGAACTCTGTGGCTCTTCAAAACCATCCCAAATTTAAAAATCTTTGAAGTATATATTTCATTTATGCTTTTATTTAATACTAAGAACACTAAACAGAGAGCACTACAAAGTGCCAGTGTCTTCTTTGAATTTCTCTTTATATTCAAAAATTTCATTTGTAAAATAATAGAACACCACATAACTGAGATATACCATGGGTTACTTTTAATACCTATGACATAGTTTATAACCAGTAACCTAATGTGAGAAAGTAGGCCTGTAGTCTCTTTGCTTAATACCAATATAAGCATCTTCACTTTTTTTGTTGTTGTTAATCCTCACCCCAGGATATTTTCCATTGATTTTTAGAGAGAGTGGAAGGGAGGGGGAGAGACAGAGAGAAACATCAATGTGAGAGAGACACATCAATTGGTTGCTTCCCACATGTGCCCTGGGGATCAAGCCTGCAACCAAGGTATATGCCCTTGACTGGAATCAAACCCAGGACTCTTCAGTCCAAGGACCAACACTCTATCCATTGAGCCAAACCAGCGAAGGCAACATCTTCACTTTTTAAGAGGCTCTCTTCTATATTTACTTGTTCTTGGAATATATAGTTTCTACACATACACATAGATATAAATGTGTTAGAAATGTTTTTCAATTCTGATGAAGTTCTTTGCTTAACAAATGTTGTGTTCCTATTTGTATTTTAAGCATGCTTGTTTAGAATTTTTGTTATTGCACAGACAAGATATTATAGAGAATGAACAAACTCTAACTTGACATTCACCTTTATTGCATAATAATCAATGTAAGATTTATAAGGAAGTATTTATTATACAAGGGTTGGCAAAAGTGGGTTTACAGTTGTGAGTACGCAAAACATAGAGTTTATTCTTGCACTATTTATTAATTATTATATTACTTATTTGTATGAACTGTAAACCTACCCCCCCCATATTAAAACAAAGGACATTATTCTGATAACTGTTGGGTCTCAAATGGAGCATTTGACTTTCAAAGCCAGTAAATCAGCAGAGCTCCAAATAGGGGACTCAGCCAACAAAGGATCATGAAGTTAAAAAGTCTCTGTTAATCAATGACAAATTTATGACAAATTTAGTACTTGTTGCTACAATTACAAAGATAATAGTTCCTTTATGTCAGTGCCTTTGGTTTTGCAGCTGTAAAATAGCTTTGAAATTCAGCATTTCAAGGAATAGAAATTAATAGGAGGTCATTTCTACCAGAGAAATTTTAGGGGCCCATCCTCTCTAATCATCATTAAAAACTAAATCCGTAAGAGAAGAGGCACTTTACTGATTGTCAAGTGGAAGCTATTATTCATTTGATGAAGCTCTTGGCACCGTGCCATTGATTCTGCACTACAGCCTGCTGCTTGTTCGCCTTCATCTCCTGCAATCAGGGTTGTTTCTGCCTGCCAGGAGCTATTTATAGAGCAGGAGGCAGGGGGTTGGGGGGGGGGGAAGCAACGCTGATATGTTCTCCTTCTTGAAAAACAACTTTCAAACTTTATAAGTACAGTATAAATCTATTTTTCTTGTCACCAGACTCTCTGCTTTCCCCGTCAATGCAGAAGATAAGGAAGCTGCCTTCAAGACAACTGCCCTTCCTAATAATGACTGTGAGTTTAGTGGAATCACAGGCTAGGATCCCACTGCATCTGACTCCCCAGAATTAATAGTCCTCAAAACCTCACACACTGTCCTAGGTCCATAGTGTATATTCTGTCGTAAAAGAAGCAAAGATTAAACAAAATTCTCTGTTTTGGAAAAAAAATACAACCTGTAGAATATGAAGTAAAATTAAGTATTGTGGATTCAGATCTTTTAGCCAATCAAATGGGATAATCAGAAAACAAGTCCATTTGATCCTGAATTGCCCAAAATAACTCTACTTGGCCTGACCTTTTAGATAATTTCCAGTTCCTCTTCTTCACTTTTTGTTTTCAAAACCCTCCTCTGTGGTCTTCCATTCCATAAAATGAAAAATTTGAGACATTTCTAGAACAGTATTTTGAAATCTCTGCCATTAATTTGACTGATTACCTACCACTGGGGCTCAGAAGGTTAGACTTGTGGAGCCAAACCCCATTTTAAACATTGGATAATTCACTCAACAAATATTTACAGAGTACCTATGCCCAGCATCATTGTAGTTGTCAAGCTACATGAAGGAACAAGTAGCATGCAAAGTTCCTATCTTCATTGAATTCACATTCCAGTAGCGCTTCAGCCAAAACAAAACAAAGATTTTAAAAAAACACCACTTTTCTTCCATGAATATAATCCTATACTTCTCACAATTGCACATAAAATTGAACAGTGACAACTTCATAACAGTTACAATTTCTTGAGCACTGACCATATACGCCAGGTACTGTGTTAAACATTTTTTCATGCATTAACCTATTTAATTGATCCCTTTTGACCTTAATCTTCAAAAAACTCACTACGCAGATAAAGAAATGAATACTTAGAAAGGTTAAGTAACTTTCTAAGGTTACACAACTGAAAAGTGGCAAATAGAACACGGGTCTCTCCCATCTAGAAAACCAGTAATTCCAAGCAAGTCTTCTACTGAGGACTTAGAAGCATGCATCGATTCATTCAGCATTCATTCAGCAAGCATCAAAAGAGTGCCTCATATTGCCAGGCACTGTTTTAAACACATGGGGTACATTAGAGGTAAAGACCCCTTGCCCTTCAGGAGCTTAAATCTTAGTGGGAAGAAACAGACAATAAAAATAATAAATAAGCAAGTGCATAGAAGGTTAATACTAATTCACCAGAAAAAAATATATAAAGCCCAACTTTTTTTCTATCAATTTGAATTCTTAAATTAGAAGGAAAGACAACTTTAAAAAAATTTTTAAAAAGAAGGATCTCAGGGAACCTATGACTTAAACACTTAAAATGTTGCAGCAGAACAGTGTTAGGAAGAAGTGACTTTGCATTGCGGTCCTGACACCTGCTTTCTACCACTCTGGAGAGGTAGACTTGTTTTAAGTCTTTCTTATTTTGAGCATGAGAGGCTTGCAAATAAAGGGCAGAGCAGGGCATCAGTAATTGCCCATCTGGAGTACAACAAACACACGTAAATCACTGGAAAATCACGTGCGGTTTGATGACATTTATCCATTTTGGTTTCCACTGACTGGCATGCCAAACCCCAGACACCAAAATGAGAAAGGTTGGGGACTGAATACCCATCATTAAATTTCCAGTGGTTTAATAATTATCCCTCTTCCTGAGGACATGATTAAACCTCACACAACAGCAAAACTCCAACAAACTAAGTTGCTGGGCATCAGAGGTGAAGAGAAAGTAAATGAAAGAGAGAGAGAGAGAGAGAGAGAGAGAGAGAGAGAGAGAGAGAGAGAATGAATGAGAGTAACAAAGGAAATGAAAGAAAGAAGAGAGAAGAGGCAAAGGAGAGAAAACACACAAGGAAAAAAATCTCTTTGGTGGTTATTGTCAACCATCCTTTGGCTTGAAACAAAGTGATTAAGCAGCAATTTGAATGTGTCCCTCATTCTCATCATTCCAGGGGGTGGGGCAAGTTGCTCTAATATGGTGGGAGCAAAAAGTTGCAGTCCAAGTTTTCCTTCTAGGGGTAAGGATAAGGTAGATCTTTTCAGGATGAAATGGTAAATTTACTCTCTTCCTGAAGTGCTAACTGGCTTTGGTCAGTATGGCTTTATTAAGAGAGAAAAAATAGCATCTTTCTTTTAATATTATGTTATGTGGTCCCAGAGTTATAATTGAGCTAAACCTCAGCATAAGTTCCTTGTAATGCTTGAAAAACAGAATACCCGCATAACCATGGAGTTTCCAGGCACAGCCAAACAAGAAATTGCTATTTCTGACTGGACCTAAGAAATATGATTGGCTAAAAAATGATGCTAAATACTATTTGCAATATGATAATGGGGATTATATATTAACTAATACCAAAGTCAGTGTTCCTTAAGTGGGTTCTTTCTTAATTTTTCCTACTTATAAACTGAAAATATCCTAGTGGGCCCACTTCAGAAACCATGCTATATTCCTCACCATTGTATCTCTTAATATTTAGCATGGCACTCAACAAATAATAGGACTCAATACATATTTGACCAAAAAATACAAATGAATAAATTTTTTAATATTGTTTTATAATCTCAGAAGAATATGGTAGCATTTCATATACAATTATTGGAATCCCTAAGTTAATTAAGTATCCTACAGAGTACAAAAAGATTCTTAAAATCTATTATATTTGTATGTCTCATTTATTTTTATGTATTACTTTATTTTATCTTATCAAAAATACTACATTACTCTCTGGCCAACATGTAACAGGAAGAAAAGGTAACTAATATATATCGAGGACTCACAAAGATTGGCATGTGCCACGTGCCTTCGTTTACATTTTCTCATTTATTTCTTAAGGCACTCTGATAAAGCAGACATTATTAATCTCTCAGAGAAAGAAGCGTAGGATTTAGAGACGTTAACTTACTTGCCGGAGGTTATACAACCAGTAAGTTGCCAAACACAGATTCAAACCCAGGCCCTTTTGACTTCACAGTTCAGATCTTTCTTTCTGTTACATCAAACTGCCAAAGGAAAACACATTCAAGCTGCAAAAGCCATCATCTATCTGTCAAACTTGGAGTGTGCCTGCTCTAGCATGTGTGTGTTGTCATTATGATAAACAATCCCAACAAAGGAGAAAAGGGCCAATTGAGTCCAAACACCAAAATATCTTTTATTTAGAGATTTTATTTTAGAATAATATGCGAAGAAATTCTTCTTTCTAAGGGGGTCATTTCATAATAAATGTTTATTTCCTTCTGGTGTTTTAGTTTGGCTTACCTCGAGTCAGATCAATCAGGAAAAAATGCTTCAAAGAAAGTCACAGATGGAAGCAAAAAACACACAGAAAGAAGAGGATTGGAAAGACCTCGAGCAGCAACCTGATAAATCCTCTGATGTCCACCAGGGACGACATGAAAAGCAAATGTTTCTTGATGAATACCAGTTTCCTGGAAGGGGGCAATTATGGTCTTCTCTTCCAGAAAGTTACTTAGAAAAGCCAGCATGACCCCCGCTTCAGTCTCCTGTGAATAAGCTCTGCAAGACGTCCGGGGAAGCATACTCTTATATGAAACTGAACAATCCTGTGGCAATTAGTTTGATGGTGAATCTGAGTCTTAGGGGAAAGGGTCCTGCATTTGTAGGAGAAATAAACATGATTGGTGTTTTAACTGTTCATATCACCTGCACATGTATATTTCACACACCACTGGATTCATAGTCGCCAGAATTCAAAACTGAGCACTTCTGTCCATGTATGTCTCTGTGTGTGTCACTCTAGCAGAGAGAAAAAAAAACCTCAGGAAAAAAAAGTGGCTTATTTTTCCATTGTCTTAATATAGAAAACTCCCTCCAATAAAGGTGTTGAGTTAAAGAGGAAATCATTAGGCAAAATTTATGAAGAAAAATCAGTTTGATAAACCTATGGCAGCTTCAAAGTCAAAGTGCTCTGGCTACCTGACCCAAATTTCAGCATGGGTATTGGTAACATCTATACATGAGACCTTATCAAAAGCAGTTATTGGGCCATAAAAAGTAATCAAAATCATAACCTACCAAAAATCAGCTTATGTTTTATTTTCATGTTACCAATCTGTACAGCACCTGAGTCTTCCTCGCCCTTAAAAAAGAGCTATAACAAATACTCCCTATCTAAAATCCTATCTAATAAAAGAGAAACATGGTAATTAGCGTACGACCGCTACCCTTCCCATTGGCTAATCAGGGCGATATGCAAATTAACTGCCAGCCAAGATGGTGGCCGGCAGCCAGGCAGCTGGAAGCGAACATGAGGCTTGCTTGCTTCAGTGAAGGAGGACTCCAACGTTCGCCGTCTGCCTTGCCGGCCTCTGAGCTGGCAGTTTGAAACATTGTAACAAATATAGAAGCTAAACAAAACCCCAGAAACCAGCTTTCAGCCGGCCGGGATCTCAGAGCTGGAGATGATACAGTGTTTCGATTATAGAACCGAAACAAACCAGATACCTGCTTTCAGCAGCAGAGGCCTTGGCCCAGAATAAGGGTGGCATTGCAACCTCCCAATCCGCCCTGCTCTGTGCATGACAGGGGGCAGCGCCCCAACTCCCCAATCGGCCCTGCTCTGAGCCCGACCAGGGGCTGCACCTAGGGATTGGGCCTGCCCTCTGCCACCCGGGAGCAGGCCTAAGCCAGCAGGTTGTTATCTCCCGAGGGGTCCCAGACTGTGAGAGGGCACAGGCCGGGCTGAGAGACCCCTCCTCCCCCCCGAGTGCACAAATTTTTGTGCACCGGGCCTCTAGTTCTATATAATAAAACCCTAATATGCTAAGTGTCTGGTTATTCGGTTGTCTGTTCAACCAATCAAAGTGTAATATGCTAATGATATGCTAAGGCCACTCAACTGCTCGCTATGCCATACACTGACCACCAGGGGGCAGACAGTCAACCAGTTGACCAGTCGCTATGACGTGCACTGACCACCTGGGAGCAGATGCTCCAACTGGTAGGTTAGCTTGCTGCTGGGGTCTGGCTGATTGGGACTGAGCAAGACAGGCCAGACATGGCCTGGAGCCCTCCTGCAGTCCCTCCCCAGCTGGCCAACCTCCCACTTCCCTCCCTGGCCCGTACACTGGTGGGGTCCCTCAGCCTGGCCTGTGCCCTCTGGCAATCTGGGACCCTCTTGGGGGATGTCAGAAAGCTGGTTTTGGCCCGATCCCGCTGGTGCACGAATTCATGCACCAGGCCTCTAATATATATTATGAAAGCAGTTTCTATGCAAAAAAAACATCTATGTGATTTATTTTGAAGCACACCAAAAGGTCCACATGTCCCCAAAAGATATAATCTTTTCTCACACACTACTCTTCTCAAACTAAGAAATTAACTGTAACGGCACTTCTTTGAACTAGGACATAATATATGTTAATTTTACACACACATACATACCTTTTCCTTTCAGAGCAAAATTTGAGGGGAAATACAAAAATCAGGTGTATTTCAACAGGGAGAAGGAAACAATTTGGAACATCCATGGGGGGAAAAAATCAAATAACTAAATAACAATAAGATAAAGATGCCAGAAGATATGACAATAAAAATTTGGAGTAAAGGTAAATTTTTCTAACATAATTAATCTAGCTCATCTTACTTAGAAAGATTAAATAATGTATGCAAAGCTCTTTGAAATCCTTGAAAAAGAAGTCATAGAAATATAGAAAATAATTAAGACTACATCTCCTAGTACCAAAACAAGTCTTGGCTGAAAGCCCCATTAGTTCATTCATATCAGTAGACTACCATTTAGTAAGACAAAAGAAGAAACCCCCATGCAAGACATTTGTACAAGGATCCAAAGAATAAAGTGCAGCCTGCAGGGCTCTGATTCCAATCAGAATTTAACCTGGGGAGCATAAGAATCTGGTTCACATGTTTTTCATGGGCATCTTTCAAGACACTTAAAGGAGAAAGATTAATAAATTATCTCCAAACCCTGTCCCTAACATGTAGGGAATGAAAAGACTGCCACCTGTCTAGGATTTGAGTTTCAGAGGCATTTTCACTACATCAAAGCATCAGGGGACTGGCTCTGAGGAAAGGCTGACAAGATCAAGAGACTTGCATATTTTAAATAAGACACAAAAATTACAACATAAAAAAGGATCAGAGCCCCTCTTTATTCATTCACAAATCTGAGAGCCCTTAGTGGGTTAGGCTTAAATTTATACGTCCTGGCAAAGGTACCCTCTTTAAAATAAAGTTTAAGGAGGAACAAACGTATTTCATGGGGGTTTATACATTAATAAGACTATTCTGCAAGGTGCTTTGAGATTCAGAGATTAAAGAAAGCCACATAAAGTATTCACTTTCCCTAGTGTAATGAGAATATGAGTGCCTTTTCAGCTGTTGTCAAAGAATTTTTTCCATATTTTTTTTCTGGTGCCAACTATACCAATAGCTCTCCCAAGAGCAATAGCATCTTACATTTAATTTAAGCCTTAAAGGTAACAAAGGAATATAATATATGCTACCTTTTTTTATCCTTAGATATATTCAGGCAATAGTTAGTTTGACCTCAATTTTAAGGCAACTAATATAACAAAAACTTTTTAGTGATTTATTCAAGGTTACACAATAGGTAAGCAGTGGAACTGAGTATCAAACCCTTATCTTTGGAGTGTGGGTCCATTACATTTCCTCCCATCAACCTAGATTTACCTACCAAGTAATACTATAGACAACTCTTGTTTTCATTCACTCCTGATTTCATAAGGGAGACATTCTATTCAGACCTGTTAGCTGATTTTATGATTAAGGTAACATCGACTTTTCATCACTAATAGCATAGGGAAGGTGCAAACGACAACTCTTTTCCATGTACCACACCAAGCAAATTGAGTGGAGACTTCAGATTGTTCCTGGATCAACCTACGTGTGACCATCTTGCTAACGCAAGGGAATTTCTTTATTCTAGACCTTAATGTGTGAAACTGAGTCTCAGCAAATTTCAGGATGTGTTGATGCGATCCACATGTAGTGTTATGAAAGTCTGCCCGAGCCATGGCCCCAGGGACAGGTGGTTCCTTTGATCTTTACAGTTGTAAAGGAAACATTTGGTAATCAGACTGAAAAAGTACCCTGGTGGAAAAACGGCAAGGCATTGTTTCAATGACATGAAATTCTTCTGTTTCTACCTGAATCTCATTCTGCCAGCAGTAAAAGAGTCTAAAGGAGAATTCTAGAAAAATAGAAAGCACGTCAGAGGTAACTGTCACAGTGGTTCTTGCAACAGCAATAAAAATAGAAGTAAAGGAAAAAAATATCAAGAGTAGCTACATTTTTGTCATAGCATATGACAGAAATCCTCCAGAGAAGTGTATTTCAGTTAAACTTTGTTGGGTAACAAACCATCCTTAAACTAAATGATTTTTTAAAAACATTTTATTCTCACTATTCTGAGGGTTTAGCTGGGTGGCTCTCTCCTGACCTCACCGCTATTCAATGTGCTATATTCTCCCATGTAGAATCAGCTCCGAGGGCCTATAGTCAAGGTTGGAAAATAGACTTCACTTGTTGATGGGAAAAGTCACATTGCAAAAGTTTATGAACATATGGAGACATAATTCTTTGGGGTCCATTATTACAGCAATCAGTCACATGAGAGTTTTTAACCCCAACTGCACATAGAATTATCTGGGATACTTTTAAACAAATAACAATGACTAGATCTCACTCCTAGAGATACTGATTTAAGTGATCTGGGGTGAAGCCCAGTCTTCACCATTTTTAAAAGTTCTCTGGATCATTAAAATTAAGCCATATTTAGCCCGGCCAGGATGGCTCAGTGGTTGAGTGTTGCCCTTTCAACCAGGAGGTCACAGTTTAATTCCTGGCTGGGGCATATGCCCAGGTTGTGGGCTCAATCCCCATTGTGTCGTGTGCAGGAGGCAGCTGATGGATGGTTTTCTCTCATCATTGATGTTTCTGTCTCTCTCTTCCTGTCCCTTCCTCTCTGAAATCAATAAAATACATAAATATTTTTTAAAAATTAAGCCATCTATATATATAAAAGAGCCAGGGGCTGTCACATCAGAAACAACCGAACGAACACCAAACAGGCCAAGTGGGGCAACAAGGCCAGCAGGAGGGTTAGTGAGGGACAACCAAACAACCGAACAGCAGGCTGCGTGGGGAAACCAGGCTGGCTTGGGGGGAAGTAAGGGGCGACCAGGTTGGGGGGGGCAGCTGGGGGCAACTATGCCGGCAGGGGGTCCAATTAGGGCTGATCAGGCAGGCAGGCAGGTGAGCAGTTAGAAGCCAGCTGTCCTAGATTGTGAGAGGGTCCAATTAGGGCTGATCAGGCAGGCAGGCAGGTGAGCAGGATCAGGCCTAAACTGGCATTGTGAGAGGGATATCTGACTGCCAGTTTAGGCCTGATCCCCAGGATATCCAGGATCAGGCCTAAACTGGCAGTCGGACATCCCCTGAGGGGTCCCATATTGAAGAGGGTGCAGGCTGGGCTAACGGGACCAACCCCCCCCCCATGCACGAATTTCATTCACCAGGCCTCTAGTATTTAATAACTGCTTTATATCCTCTATAGCTACCTCTCCCCTCTTTTGGTTTCTGTCTGACTAAAATATTTTTCCATCTCTTAACTGTGAGTTTTAGCTGCAGTGAGTGTCTTGTAGTCATCCTCTAGTTAGGTCTTGTGTTATCTATTTAGCCATTCTATGCCTTTTAATTTGACCATCTTGCTCATGCTAATGTAAATTTGGACCATTTACATTTTTAAAAGTATTGATTAGTAAGAACTTACTAATGTCATCTTTTAAACATCATCTTTTAAACATCTATTAAAACATCATTAATTATTTTCTGGTTATTTTGCAGTTCCTTATTTTTTCTTCCTCTGTCACTGTACCCATTTATAAATTGATGATTGCTCTATAGTAGTATTTTTGGTTCCCTTCTCTTTAACTTTTGTGTAACTACTGTAGGTGGTTTTGTGTGTGTGTGTGGTTACCACAATGCTTCAAATAAAAATCTTATAGATATAATAGTCTATTTTAAGCTGATAACAACTTAACTTTGATCACATACAAAACTCTACCCTTTTACTCTACCCTCTCATATTTTATGTTTTTAATATCACAATTTACCTCTTTTTATATTGTGGATCCATTAACAAATTATTATAGCTATAATTATATCTAATACTTTTTTTCCTTTAACCTTTATACTAGAGTTAAAGTGTTTGACACAGCATCATATATGATAGTGGACTATTCTGAGTTTGTCTATGTACTTTAACAGTGTGTTTTATATTTTTACTAGAGGCCTGGTGCACAAAATTCGTGCAAGGGGGGGTCCCCTCAGCCCAGCCTGCACCCTCTCTAATCTGGGACCCCTTGGGGGATGTCCGACTGCTGGTTCAGGACATCCCTCTCACAATCAGGGACCACTGGCTCCTAACTGCTCACCTGCCTGCCTGCCTGCCTGCCTGATCACCCCTAACTGCCCCCCCTGCTGGCCTGGTCAACCCTCACTGTCCCCCTCTGCTGGCCTGGTAGCCCATCACTGCCCCACCCCTGCCAGCCTGGTCACCCAACGCAGCCTGCTGTTCGGTTGTCTGGTTGCCCCTCACTGCCCCCCCGGCTGGCCTGGTTGCCACACGCAGCCTGCTGCTCAGTCATTTGGTCATCCCTCACTAACCCCTCTGCTAGCCTGGTCACCCCACACAGCCTGCTGCTCGGTCGTTTGGTTGTCCCTCACTACCCCCCCTGCCGGCCTGGTTGCCCCATGCAGCCTGTGGGGTCATCCTTTCAGTTGTTTTGGTTGTGACGGTCGCTTAGGCTTTTATATAGAACTAGAGGCCCAGTGCACAAATATTTGTGCACTCGGGGGGGGGGGTCCCCCAGCCCAGCCTGTGCCCTCTCACAGTCTGGGACCCCTCGGGAAATAACAACCTCCTGGCTTAGGCCCGCTCCCGGGTGGCAGAGGGAAGGCCCAATCCCTAGGTGCAGCCCCTGGTCGGCTCAGAGCAGGGCCAATTGGGGAGTTGGGGCGCCGCCCCCTGTCATGCACAGAGCAGGGCGGATCGGGAGGTTTCGATGCCAACCCCAGTCACGCTCAGGGTAGGGCCGATTGGGGGGTTTGTGGCACTGCCCCCTGTCACACTCAAGGCAGGGTCGATGGGGAGGTTGCGGCGCCACCCCCTGTCACGCACAGAGCAGGGCCCATCATCAGGGGGGTTGGGGAACTCCCCCCTGTCACACACAGAGTAGGGCTGATAGGGGAGTTGGGGCACCACCCCCTGTCACAAACAGAGCAGGGCGGATAGGGAGTTTGTGGCCCCAGCCCCTGTCACACACAGAGCCACAGGGCGATCAGGGGGTTTGGGCGCTGCCCCTGTCACACTTCTCCAGGGGCCAAGAGGCCTAGTGGCTCCACTGATCCCAGTGCTCGGAGGCCTCGTGGCTTCGCTTGACACCAGGGCAGTGAGGCCTCGCTGCTCAGCTGATCCCAGTGCTGGGAGGCCTCACGGCTCCACTTGACACAGGGGCAGTGAGGCCTCACGGCTCTGCTGATCCCGGTGCTGGGAGGCCTCTCGGCTCCGCTTGACACAGGGGCAGTGAGGCCTCGCTGCTCCTTTGATCCCAGTGCTAGGAGGCCTCGCTGCTCCGCTGATCCCGGTGCTGGGAGGCATATTACCCTTTTACTATATAGGATAGACGCCTGGTGCATGGGTGGGGGCCAGCTGGTTTGCCCTGAAGGGTGTCCTGGATCAGGGTGGGGGTCCCGCTTGGGTGCCTGGCCAGTCTGGGTGAGGGACTGAGGGCCATTTTCAGGCTGGTGGGTGACTGAAGCTCCCAACCTCTCCTTTTTTTCTTTTTCTTTTTTTTTATTCTGGGATTTATTTACCTTCTATGGCTGTCACTGGAACTGAGAGCCGGCTTTAGCTCTGAGGCTCGGCTCCAGCTCTGAGACCTCAGCTGCTGAAAGCTGGCATCTGGTTTGTTTGGGTTCTATAATTGAAACTCTGTTGCAACTCCAGTTCAGCCGGCTGGCTGAAAGCATGGGGATTGTTTTGCTTCTATATTTGCAACATTGTTTCTTATACTGCAAGCTCAGAGCCCAGCAGCGGCAGGAGGGGAACCTTGGCTTCCTCCTTCACTGGAGCAAGCAAGCCTCCTGTTCGCTTCGGCTGCCTGGCTGCCGGCCGCCATCTTGGTTGGCAGTTAATTTGCATATCGCCCTTATTAGCCAATGGGAAGAGTGTCGGAGGTACGGTTAATTACCATGTTTGTCTATTATTAGATAGGATTTCATGCACCAGGCCTCTAGTGGTCTATAATTATGTGTCATTTTCAGGCTTATCACAGTTCAGTGAGATTTAGAGTTGTCTCTCTCTCTCTCTCTCTCTCTCTCTCTCTCTAGGATCTGAAAAAGGTTTTTCTACAGTTGTCTAAGGACCTGGCATGTGATTAATACATTAGAGGCCACTGCCTAGGACAGTGATGGCGAACCTATGACACGCGTGTCAGAGGTGACACGCGAACTCATTTTTTTGGTTGATTTTTCTTTGTTAAATGGCATTTAAATATATAAAATATCAAAAATATAAATCTTTGTTTTACTATGGTTGCAAATATCAAAAAATTTCTATATGTGACATGGCACCAGAGTTAAGTTAGGGTTTTTCAAAATGCTGACACGCCGAGTTCAAAAGGTTCACCATCACTGGCCTAGGACCATGGGAGGTAGCCAGGCCTTAGTGCAGACTGGTGCTGAGGTCCATGATAAAGTCAGGAACTCACTCTACTCTCTCTCCCCAAAAGGAGGGTATCTTTTTTCATGCTGGGCTGCTCAGGTGTGGGGAAGGAATGATGCAATAATGTGATGGGGTACTCTTTTTTACCCTCTTCTAAGCATCTCTTCTTATGTCTATGCTCTCACTTGGAATCCTTAGCTGTTTTGAAAGTATTTTTGTGCAAGAATAGTCTTCAAATTGATGTTTCTGAAACAGCACATAGGCTAGAAGCTCCTATATTGCTGACATCACTTTTGGGGTTAAACAATTTAAGGTGAACTAAGCCTCAGTTCTAGAGAATTGGCAAGCTGAAATACAATAAGGAGGTTAGGACCTCCGCCCTCCTGGCTAATATTCAAGGCTAGATTTCATATTCCATGGAAAAAGAAGCAAAGGGAATATGGGTAGAATATCCAAGAGCCATAGCCTGAATGAGGGTCAGTAAAGCAGACTGGTCACATGTGATGGAGGTTATGTAGGTTATTGAAGCATAAGACAGTGGCCTCTAATCTATTAATCATATGTCAGTTCCTTAGACAACTGTAGAAGAATCTTTTTCAGATCCTAGAAAGAGAGAGAAAGACTAACTCTAAATCTCACTGAACTGTGATAAGCCTGAAAATGACATACATAATTATAGACCACTAGAAGCCTGGTGCATGAAATTCATGCATGGGAAGGGGGTCCCCTCAGCCCAGCCTGCACCCTCTCCAATGCGGGACCCCTCGGGGGATGTCCAATTGCTGGTTTAGACCCGATCCTGGGGATCCTGGGGATAGGGCCTAAACCGGCAGCCAGACATCCTTCTCACAATCCTGGACCGCTGGCTCCTAATCACTCACCTGCCTATCTGCCTGGTTGCCCCTAATTACCCCCAACACCAGCTTGATTGCCCCTCACTGCCTCTGCGTGCTGGCCTGATTGCCTCTAATTGCCCCTTGCTGGCCTGGTTGCCCCTAACTGCCCCCCACTGCCAGCCAGGTCGCCCCCAACTGCCCCCCTCTGCTGGCCTGATTGCCCCTAACTACTCCCCCCCGCTGGCCTGGTCGCCCCATGCAGCCTGCTGTTCAGTCATTTGGTCGTCCCTCACTAACCCCCCTGCCGGCCTGGTCATAGGCAGCCATCTTGTGAGGGTGTGAGGATCAATTTGCATATTACCTCTTTATTAGATAGGATGGGGGGAAGTAAGGCAGGCAGGTCCTGACAAAAGTAGTATTTCTTTTGAGCTAAGTGCTACCTAAAAGACACCCTCCCCACAACTCAAAATTCTTCTCTTCCAAGGTCATCTCATATCTCTTAATTTCAAAAGTGTTTCTTAACCACCTCCTCCCCAACTCTTCCACTGGCAGTTGAGTTCTTTGCTCTTTACCATCTTCATTCCCATGACATGTAAGCTATAGAATTTGGGAATGGGAAAAGAATACAGAGCCCAGAGAGAAGCAGAGGGATTAGCCATTAGAATAAGATAGAAAGAAAAATAGCAAGTGACCACAGGAGTATTAAACTGTGCTAATCTTGTCTATAGAGAGTGACAGATACCTGAGATATAAGTGTATATCATAAGCTCTAATGAGAATTTAGTAACTTATGGTTTATTTTGGAGGAATTATCAAGAAGGGGGAAAAATGTAAACGTTGGCTGGATTTATAACAGTAAGCTTAATAAGAATCAAGAACTTTCACATACTATTTAGAAATCCATGATTATGTGGTTAGAGAAATCTTAAAATGCTACGTGTCATTCATGTGAAATTTTGGATAGATGTTTTCTGTGGGTAGGAAATTTAAGTTCAAGTTTAACTTATGAGGAAATATTGGCCAGAATTCTTAACCCTGGAGCCAAGACAGCAACTTCAGATATGCTGGTCAGTGATGTATTTGTGAGAAATATGAAGCTAAGGAATTTTAGCCTCCCTTCTAAAGGCATAGACAGAGCTTAGCTTAAGCAAAAAGGTGTGGGTTTGTATTTTACAACCTCTCACTTCTTGTTTGTCTGTACCCTAACTGCAATTTCCTTTATTCTCTATTATGGAGATCCAGGCTCTTCATACTTCAGTCCAAAACTGAATTCAGCAAACGTTTACATAGAATCTCATAACTTTTCACATAAGATATTTCTTTTAATCTCCACAATAACTGCCTAAGACAGATATGAGTTATTAACCCCATTTTTCAGATGACATAGTTGAATTTAAAGAGGTCAAGTAATATGTCTTAGTTCAAGAGGTTTATTCAGTGTTGTGACTTACATTTAAGTCTCTGATGCAAAGTTTAGTGAATTTCCCATTAGATAATGCTAAGGACACAAAGAAGATAACATACTGTTCCTACCATCACAAATAGTATCTAGTTAAAAAAACACAGATTAAATAACAAAATAGAACACTATTAGCACTACAAACCAGTATTTTAAAATGCCAACTAAATTATGCAGGCGATAAACACCAAGGATTCAGAGAGGAAAAGGCTCACTGGTAACTAAGAAACCACAGAAAGCTTCATGGAGGAGGCAATCATTGAGATGGCCTTAAGAGGATTTGGACAAAAGAAAGATGAGCTTTCCTGGCATAGTAAATTATATAAATAGTAACAAGTAGGTAAAAATATGCATAACATGTTTAAGGGACAGTAAGTAGAGTGTAAATATAATAGCTGCCATTTATTGAAAAGAAACATGGCTTAGTGATTAAAAGCATGGCCTCTGAGGACAGATGCTCAGGGGTTGAGACATAATTCTATTACTTATTAGTTCACATGGTAAGTTTATTAATTTTCCTCAGTTTCTCATCTGTAAAATTAGGGTAACCATATTACCTCTTTCAGAGGGTTGTTATAAGGATTAAATAAGTTTACAAAGTATTTAGAACAGTGTCCAAGCACTATGTAAATTGAGTCAACCAAAAAAAAGTACTAAAGAGTATTGTAAATATACTGTACTCCAGGCACTGTATTAAATGCATTTTTATTTCATTTAATCATAATCATTCTCTAAGGCATGTATTATTTATCTCCATATTACTGGTGAGGAAACTAGAACTAAGAGAGTTAAATTTCTTAAGATCATACAGCGGGTAATTTCAAAATCTAGGTTTCAAACACAAATGCAAAACCTGTGCTCTTAACCAGTAAGCTTTACTCTCTGAGTCTAGGAAACAGAGGGAATATAAAGAAAAGTAGGCTGAGGCCAAATTATGGAGGGCCTTAAAAACATCAGGCTAAGATAAGTAAATAATATACAATAGGCAGTGAGAAGCCACTGAAAGTTTCTGGGCAATAATATGTTTTAGAGAGTTTTATCTGGCCACAGGATTCCAGCTGGATTAGGCATCTCTTGGCCATAGGAGTATCAAGTATACACAAACTTATCCCAAATGATCTTTCGGAAAGTAGGCTGATGTTTTTTGTCCTTTAAAACTTATCCTTAAATATCCATCTATCTATGTAACCCCATTTGGTTTCTAAACCATAATCAATAATAGCTTCAGCACTAAAACCCAAAGGAAAAGTTGAGACTTCTATTACCTAACTCCTAAATCCACACTAACCAAACAATAGTGTTATATTCTACTGCCTAAGTATAGATGCAGACATCCATAAGTCTCTTTGTGACCTACAACTGAAAGGCATTTAACAACTAGAAAATGGATGATCTGTATAAGGCCTCTTGATTTAAAAGCCCAACTCACCTTCCCCAATGCTATCCCCAACTAAAAAGTATTGCTGGAGAAAAATTACACAACCAGGGTTGCTGCCACAATAAGTAATAAGTCCCCTTATTTGAGGGGAATGCATTCCAAGATCCCCAGTGAATGTCTGAAACCACAAATAGTACTGAATCATATATATATGGTACTTTTTTCCTACACATACATAACTAATTAGGCACAGTAAGAGATTAACAACAACAATAATAAAAAAGAACAATTGTAACAACATCCTATCTAATAAAAAAGAAACATGGTAATTAGCCGTACCTCTGCTACCCTTCCCATTGGCTAATCAGGGCGATATGCAAATTAACTGCCAGCCAAGATAGCGGTCAGCAGCCAGGCAGCTAGAAGCGAACAGGAGGCTTGCTTGCTTCAGTGACGGAGGAAGCCAACGTTCCCCGTTCCTCACCTGCCGCTGCCGGCCTCTGAGCTTGCAGTTTGAAACATTGTTACAAATATAGAAGCTAAACAAAACCCCAGAAACCTGCTTTCAGCTAGTCGGGATCTCAGAGCTGAAGTTGAAACAGTGTTTCGATTATAGAACCCAAACAAACCAGATACCTGCTTTCAGCAGCGGAGGCCTCAGAGCTGGAGCCAAGCCTCAGAGCTAAAGCTGGCCCAGAATTAAAAAAAAAGAAAAAAAGGAGCGGTTGGGAGCTTCAGTCACCTGCCAGCCTGAAAAAAAGCCCTCAGCCCCTCACCCAGACTGGCCAGGCACCCCAGTGGGGACCCTCACCCTGATCCAGGACACCCTTCTGGGCAAACCAGCTGGCCCCCACCCATGCACCAGGCCTCTATCCTATATAGTAAAAGGGTAATATGCCTCCCAGCACCGGGATCAGCGGAGCCGTGAGGCCTCCCGGCACTGGGATCAGCGTGACAGGGGGCAGCGCCCAAACCCCCTGATCGCCCTGCGGCTCTGTGTGTGACAGGGGGCAGTGCCCCAACTCCCCCACCTCCCACAGGCCCTGCTCTGTGTGTGACAGGGTAGAGCCATAACCTCCCCATCGGCCCTGCCCTGAGTGTGACAGGGTGCAGCGCCCCAACCCCCTGATCCACCCTGCTCTGTGTGTTACAGGGGGCGGTGCCCCAACTCCCCCCGCCCCCACGGGCCCTGCTCTGTGTGTGACAGGGGGCGGTGCCCCAACTCCCCTATTGGCCCTACTCTGTGCGTGACAGGGGGAGCTCCCCAACCCCCTGATGGGCCCTGCTCTGTGCGTGACAGGGGGGAGCTCCCCAACCCCCTGATCGACCCTGCTCTGTGTGTGACAGGGTACAGAGCCCCAACCCCCCTGATGGGCCCTGCTCTGTGAGTGACAGGGTGCAGCTCCCCAACCCCCTGATCCGCCCTGCTCTGTGCATGACAGGGGGTGGCGCCTCAACCTCCCCATCGACCCTGCCTTGAGTGTGACAGGGGTGGTGCCCCAACCCCCCAATCGACCCTACCCTGAGCGTGACTGAGAGTGGCATCACAACCTCCCAATCCGCCCTGCTCTGTGCATGACAGGGGGCAGCGCCCCAAGTCCCCAATCAGCCCTGCTTTGAGCCCGACCAGGGGCTGCACCTAGGGATTGGGCCTGCCCTCTGCCACCCAGGAGCAGGCCTAAGCCAGCAAGTTGTTATCTCCCGAGGGGTCCCAGACTGCGAGAGGGCACAGGCTGGGCTGAGGGACCCCCCATCTCCCCCCCCCCCAGTGCACAAATTTTTGTGCACCGGGCCTCTAGTACTGTAATAGAAGTTATGTGAATGTCATCCCTCTCAAAATATCTTGTGGTATTACACTTACCTTTTCACCTAAAGAAAGAGCTTTATGGCTTCTCTTGGGCATCGTATCCAAATTGCCAGCATCACTACTCTTGCACTTTGAGTCCATTATTAAGTAAAATGAGGGTTACTTGAACACACGCACTGTGATACCATGACATTCAATCTGATAACGAAAAGGTTACTAAGTGACTAATTGGTGGGTGGTGTATACAGCCTGGGTACAATGGACAAAGGGATGATTCCTGTCCTGAGTGGGATGGAGCAGGATGGCACGAAATTTCATCATGCTACTGAGAATGGAATACAATTTAAAACTTTTAAATTGTTTATTTCTAGAATTTTCCATTCAATATTTTTGAATTGTGGCTGACCTTAACTGAAACCATGGAAAGGGAAACTGTTGATAAGGGGGCTACTGAACTACAAATTCATGATCTTCAACCTCAGCTAGGCCTGAAATGTTGCCAGGCAGCTCTAATAAAATCTCCTATTCCGCTCAGTGGCTATTTCAAACTTTCACCACTCTTATGCCGTCTACACTTCTTCCCCATCCTACCATCACCAACAATTCCTACTCCATCACGCATGTTCCACAGATGACTTTTTTCTATATTTTTTCTGAGAAAATAAATTTAAATGTAATCATGTAGAAATTTCTCAGTTTCTCACTTGTCACCATCATGACTTTATCTGCAAAACTACTTATTTTTAACATCTTTCCCTCCTGGAACAGTAAAATGGTTTCCTTCCCTGTGTCCAAAGCTTAATATTTTCATTTGTACTTTGGACTTCCTCCCAACTCTATGATATCACTCCAACAACCAATTTCTCTTATTTCTAAATTTTCAGTATCCTCTTATCTACTATCTTTTTCACTTTAATAACACATTTTCTAAAACACATCTATTATTTAAAATTCTCTTTTAACCAATGTCCTCCCCCAACAATCTCCCTATTCTTCTTTCAAAGCCAAGTTATGTGAAAGAATAGTCTTAAATTCCTTGTGTTCCTTCCTCTCCTCATTCATTCTTTTGATTTTTCCCTTGGACTACAAGTTTATAAAATGGGATTAATCAAAACCCTTGGTTTATGACACTCGTCATTGCTTCATAGATGTCCCACTTTAAATTATTTAGTTAGTCAAAATATCTGCTCTCTCTCCTTCTCCATCTTTCCTCACACTTTCTCTTACCGATTTTTCCTAAAACGCTTTCCCTTAATGAATCTCAAGACTTGAATTCTCATCTCTGACACAGCTTCTAAGGAACTTGACCAAAGACACTAGAGATGATAGAGCAGAAAGATAAGAAGGAACAGGAACCACTTGTGCAACCTTGGAACCACCACCCTAATCCTGGACTTTTAACTATGGGCTTCTTGGCATGTAAGAAAAATAGCTTACTAACTGGTTAAGGTCTTGTATTGGGGTTTCTTAAGCTTGTACTTGAACACAATACTTAAATGACCCACTCCCAAGCCTAGCTTCTGTAGTCAGAATCACACTTCTAAATTCCAGACATACACCTCTAAGTACTTCAGTAATACCTCCATTTAGCATCTCAAACCCAATTTTTCCCAACTCATCAACTTCTCCTAAAATATGCACTTCTGTCTGTATCTTGAATATCAATAAATGTTGCCTTTAACTGTTCACATATCCCCAACATAATCCTTGTTTAAAACAGAACTCTACATCCCCTACCAATCCTCTCCACAACTCTTCTCTGTCGTGTTCCTCTGTACCACTGCCCAGGTAGGTGATTTAGTCACTGAGCCCAGTCCTATGAATCCTATCTCATGTTAATCTCAAATATATTCCTCCCTCGTCATTCCTCCTGTCAATGCCACTGCTTTCCTTTAAGTCCTCAATATCTTGGTCTTTGATAATTGCCTCCTACCTGGTCTACTTCCCTCTTAACTTGAGCCTCTCTAGTTCATTACTTACTCACACTGCTACCAGAGGGACTTTATTTGGGAAGGAAACAAAAAAAAAATTCTCCTCTCTTCCCAAACTAGTCTACACTGTGAGATGAGATAAATATGAAGTGGCTGTTTCCAAAAAAAATGGGACAGAAACAAAGAGGAAGAAAGGAGCTAACTTCTACATCTGGTTGGACAAGACAGAGACCAAGGGTATGTGCAGGATAAGGATAGGATCCATATATTGAACTAATTCACCAGAAACAAACACTTTGAGCCAGAGAGCCTAGGAAATCCAACAACCCCCTGCTCTTCATTCAAATCCGGGGAGGGACATAGTACTTCTTCCACTTGTGGTTTGAACTTCAAGCAAATTTCATTTGACTCTCCAATGTTCTTGTACCTCATTGAGTCCTGAGTTACACCCAAATCTGATATCATTCCTCTTCTAAGACTTTTCTGTGATTGTCTACCACTCTCAGGAAAAATCTGAGCATCTTGTTCAAGCCCTATGATCTGGCTATAGTGAACCACCCAGAGTTTACTACCCCGAACCTCCCAGGTCACACTATTAAATGCTTCCATGCCTTTTTTGCATGCTGTACCCCCTGTCTGACACACTATTTCCTTCTACCCTTTCCACTTTACTGGTAAGTTCTATTTATCCTGGATGATGCAGTTCAAGCCTTTTTCAATCCACAGTCATTAGATCTCCAGTATAAATTCCCTCCAACTGGATTTCAATATCACTATAGGTAAACTTCTGTTGAAGCATTTCTAAAACGATGAAGTAATAGTTAGTGATTAACACAATAGGGGAACAAAGTACAACTCTGTGCCTCAGAAATAGTAAATACCACTTCCTCAAAGTTTGTTTAATGTCTCTCTTTGCTACCACTTACTGAGGACTTACTATTTTCCAGGCTCTGTAATAATGGCTTTATGTACAATTTGTAAATCCTATTTAAATAATAATAATAGGTACTATTATTAAACTCCATGTTATAAATAAGAAAAGTGCACTTATAGAGGTTTAGTGATATATCCAAGTTCACACAGCCAGTGACTAAGCACATGTCAGTAATCTACATCCCTACTACTAATAATAAACATTTGTCAATGCTTTGAAGTAGAAATGGCTGTATGAGGAAACATACATGTAAGAAAAAACTATATTCATTCATTCAGTCAACATATATTTCTTAAGAAGAGAGGGATAGGAGATGTGGATCCTACAACTATACTTTACTTTCTCTCAGCAAGTGTTTTATCCCTTTAAAACAAATTCATAAAATAAGTAAGAATAATTAAAAACCCTTTTTTTTCCTACTAACCCTCATGATTTTTTTTTCTTTTGCAAGGTGTGTTGCCTGATTTCTTTTGGGCTGCCATGATTTTACTCAGTCTCTAGGCGTGCAGGTAAAAGACAATGTTCATATCTCAATTAAAATCCTGCATAATTTTATTGGAATCAGATACTTTCATTTATTTTTTAAAACATAAGATAATTAGTGAAGAACAGAAAGAAAAAACATACAAAATGAGTTCATCATGCATGAAATATATGCAAAAATAAGTAGCCATGTTAGACAACTAACTAGGAGAGCTGGAAAGAATTAAAACAGAAAATAATTGCACCAAAATAAAAACCAAGTGATTTTCAAGATTCAGGGCCCTAAATCCATTACTCAAAAAGGCCCAACACCAACTGAAATATATGTCCAGTCCAAACATGCAGCAAGAAGTAAGTGCATTTTAGTAGCATTTAGTCTAAAGCTGAGTGTTCATTTGCCATGGAGACAGGGCACTAAAAACCTGTAGTTTTAGGTGTTTTCAACTGAACCTGAATTTTCAGATGTATAAATTAGTTTACCCCCTTGGAAAGACATGATTTCCTGTTTTTGAGAGAAATGTAGGCTTCTAAAAGCTTATTTAAAAGGTTCAGAAGGCTACTTGGGCATCAAATAACTATTAAAAACAATATTTTGACTATTTAAGTGTAAACGAATCAGAAACATATGGATTAAATTTTCCTTAAATTGCACATGCTCCAATCTGAAGAGCATAAGCATGGGCGAAACCTGTTTTGGATTTCAGAAAGCGCAAAACATTTGAAAAATCATCTGTGATGTTCAGTGAACTCAAGATACAGCTGGCTTCACCCATCTCTAATTCATCCCTCTCCTGAACTTCTGGTCTTAATATAAGGAAGGGTGTAAGTACACAAATAGCTTACCGGTAAAATGTCTAGACCTAAATTTAGAGGTGATAAAAAAAAGAAACAGGAATAAATTTTTTAAAATCTTTTTAAAACCCCTGTTTAAAGAAAAGTTTTCCAGTTTTAAAGAAAACCTAAAATACTCTTTAGACTCTTTATACAATTTTCTTTTGAGTCTTTCTAATTAAAAATTTAATTTTTTGAGCTTTTGTATGTGCCAGGCACTGTGCTGAGCACTTGCACGTGCTTTCTTTCTCTATTCAATTACACCAAAAACCAGCTTTAGGTCCCTGTTAGCACAGGGGAGACAAGGCATTTGTATTTTACCCAATTTTATCCTTTGCACCTTGACAGCCTACTTATCATAAACAACCTGAGTCTAAAAGGTCACTGAAAAAAAATTACATTTTCCTCAACAAAATTAAGCTGATAATATTAAGAATTGAAGTCCTTAGCTATTAGTAGACCTACATAAATTGGGAGGCAGCATTTAAAAAACTGATTAAGAACACCTGTTTGGGGATAGCAAATTACAGTGGGGCCTTGACTTACGAGTGTCCCAACTAACGAGTTTTTTGAGATACCAGCTGTCTCTCGGCCGATTTTTTGCATTGAGTTGATAGAGTAATTTGAGTTAAGGAGCTCGTTAACGAGCTCCTTAAGGAGCTCGGTCTCAGAACGAATTAAACTCGTAAGTCAAGGCCCCACTGTACTTAGTCTTTTTGTACTTCAGTTCTTTGTACCTCCTCTGTAGAACTGGGGGAACAATACTTACCTTGTAAGGACATCGTGACTATAGAGTGGGAAATTGTATGGAATGTGCCTGAGAGGAAGTGTTCAATAAGTAACTATTACATCAGACATATGTGGATATAGATGTGCTCGATGCTTATTTCCTCCAACAACCAGTCAGAGCCAGACAATGTCCCTGCCTAGAACCCTTCCTTCCCGAGATGAATCCCTCTGGTCTCTGGAGACTCTCTGTGATGAGCCCTTCACCACGCAAGCAGTAGGGAATGTATGGTCCCCGCACATCCTGAAGAGGTTGCTTGTAACTACCTCCACCACAAGTTACAACTCTCCACCCCATGGTGTGAGCTCTGAGGGATGCCATGTGGCTCATTGAAGATTGAGACTATTGCAGCAGGTGTCAGGTCAGAAGTCACCTGGGTCAAGCAGCGGGACCTGCCATGACCCAGCTCCTGGTCACTGAGGTATAGCACCACTTTATAGGACCCTCCCTTTTCCTATGAAAATCCAGCCGGCTCCTCTGCCCCCAGTTTAGGGACTTGACTGGCCTCCAAGAAGTCATAGTTGTTTCTCAAGTACATCTCAGCTCTGGCACTCTGCTCATCCCCTCTGCCATGGCGGGAGGAGCTAGCATAGCCCACTGCAGGTATATCTAGAGGAGCTCCAATGCTCAAATCGATTATCTCTCAGAAAAGAGTTGTTGACAGCCGCCTCCCCACCTATCGCTCTTTCTTGTCTGGGGGCCATGCTTTGGCCTCCCTATGACCTTCACCTTTTGCTCAAGGAGGGAGATGGGAATGGGTTGGCTAGGGAGAATTCCAGAACCATACCACAATTCCATAGAGAAAAATGACCACAGAACATTTTTCTTTGACCACTCCCTACCTCTATTGCCTCCCTGCCTGCCTTTTCCCCCCTTGGGAAAAGGCCTGATTCCCCATCGTGTCAGCCCATGAGGTTTTCATAAAGCTCCTCTGCAGGTTTGAGATTTCTGAGGTGTATCAAACCTTGTCAAATTTCCTGGCTAGTCAACTTTCCATTGCCTGTCAGCAGTGAAAACCTGACCGGAAGAGGTGTTCCAGCCAGCAGGGATCTATGAGTCACTTATCTCTGTGAGATTTAATGAGCTACATTAAGCCAAGCACTCTGACAAATCCGTATATAAGATAATTGGTTATAAATGCCTAGGGAGAGGCTGCACATGGAGTGAAGGTGTTGAGTGTTGTATACTCACCACAGGTAAGAATTTTAAGAGGCAACCTAATGGCTTGAGAGCCTTCTGAGTCTCATTTAGGTCTCTCTTTGATTGGGTTGCTCTTTGTTTTAAGTTGGCAGGCTCGGGACCTAGCTTCAAATCATAGCTAAGAAGGTGGAAGTGACTGGTATTTAACAAAGGGCTCACCCTTCAGCGATGTGCTCTCTGGGAGAGGGAGGAAGAGAAATAATGGGAAAGTGTCCCCTTTTTGCAGCTAGTGATATTCAATTGTAGTTCATCTGTCAAAGGCAGGGTTCCCTGGCAAAGTAGAATTCTGGGTGCTGCTTAAGCTTCCACACCCCATTGTCCACAATGTTATCATTTAGGCTAGTTTGGGACAAGGCTGCAGGGTCATTGGAAATATTGATTTACCTGTCAATAGAAGGTCATTGTGTAAAGACATAAGACAAGATTGTACCAAATTTCAGAGCAACCTCTGTCATAGACGGTCAGTCCCAGGGGCACATTTGTCAGACGTAGCATGGCAGAGGGGGGACTAGACATGTATTTACACTGGTGTCCTAGTGTACTATAACTGTGATTCAAGGAATTCTGTCCCTAGCTGAGAGGTCTCCAGCCAAAGGAGGTGGCCACTGTCGTCTTATTCTAGGAGCAGAGTTCTAGCCTTCAAGAATACAAATGAGAATATCAGGACCTCGCAATAGCCAAGCTCAGGGAAGATGACAGAGCTCTAAGAGAGCTGACTGGATACTAGGAAGGGTAACCAGGCAGGCTACCAAGCAGGAAGTAGAGATCCCAACCCGCTCTCTTTTTCATATTTTCCCCTGGTCATAGCCCCAACATCCCATTCAGACGCCCAAATCAGAAACGTAGGCATCATACATGATACTTCCCTTTTCCACCCCCTCATCTCCAAACCAAACCCTGATCCTTTAGTTCTACATCCTTAATGTCTTTTGATGTCTCACCATCTCCATTGTCTTTGCCTTAGTTCAAGACACCATCATCTTTGACCTGTATTACCACAGCAGCCTCCTAATTGTTCTTCCTGTCTTCCTACCAATACCAATTTCTTACCACTGCATCCCTTACAGTATATGCTCTAGCCTCTCTAATTACTTGTAGTTCCTTGCATGTGCCATGCTCCCTCCTGCTTCTGGGGTTTGCACATCTTCTCTCGGCTAAGTCTCACACCTTTACTTCCTCAAATAGGGCTTCTCAATTCCCCAAACTGAATAATAGAGAGCTTGCTTGAAAGGGTTAAGACTCAGACACTATCATAGCTCTCCAGGAACCCTAGGTGATTAAACTGCTGGAGTATATGTTCCAGAGATCCTAAAGGCCCTCACCAATCTGAGCATATACCATTCTACCCTCTAATCATCATGACTTTGAGTCTGACCCACTAAATGAATCCATTCAACCCCTGCCCATCAGAACCTTTGTTTACAGTGGAAACTGCCAGAACTTTAAACCAGATGAAACAACAACAAAGGCTCTAAAAGTCAGCTTGAGGCTAGAGAGCAAGCAAAATCCAGCCTTCTGTTTATATTTCAGATCTGCTTGATTCCAATTTCTTTGAGCATGCTTACATCTTTGTTGGTAGTATAATATCTCAACTTTCTGAGAATCCCATCTTTCTTGGGACTTGGCCCCCCTAGATTCAGCCTTCTGACTGACTCCCTGGATCTGGTTTCAGCCTCATGCCCCTGCTTTTCCAATCCTACACCCCCCTGAGCCTGACCACTAGTGATAAACATGATCCCAGGCCCAACATTCAGCCCAGTCGAGTAAAGGTCCGATGTGGTCCAAGTGTTGGAGCTGACAATATCGTATATTTTATGGGCTCCAAAATTCCAAACTTCACAGAAATGTTTTCCTTTTCACATATTACTTCATTGTCTTCCTGAATTACTTCTCATAAAAATCTCATCCAGAGAGACCAAAAGGTTCATCATTTTCTTATCTTTATTAACAATAAAAATAAAGAATATCCACTCTGGTAAAGACCAGAGTGCTAAGTTCTAGAGAAGTAAGATTGTGAAGCCCAGGCTCTCCCTTGCACAACACCCATAAATATTGTCTCATGTCTCAGAATAGCCGTCCCTGGTGGGAGGTTCTGGCCATAGCAGGCATTCCAGAGGAACTGCAGGAAGGCAGGAAGACTGAGAAAGCAGACCTAGGATTCTAGGTACCTGCTGGGAGTAGGACTGCAGACTAATTCAGCCGTCAGTTGTTCCTAGGGCTGGGCCTGTTACCTGAATCCTTTTCCTCCCTTAGTAAACTCCTCCAACCCAAGCTCCTCTTTACTCGCTGCAGGTCTTGCTTCACCCACAACATCGCTTCTAATTCCCCCCTAAAGGAAACATTTGGTTTCTGTGCCTGTCTTTATTTATTTTATTTTTTAAATAATTCTTTATTGTTGAAAGTATTACATATGTCCCTTTTTCCCCCACTGATTCTCTCCAGCCTGCCCCAGGCCCTCACCGCCCCATTGTCTGTGTCCATAGGCCATGCATCTATGCACACAAGGTCCTTGGTTGGTTATCTCCCTCCCACCCCACCCCCCTCGCCTTCCCTCCAGGATTCCGCACTCTGTTCCATGCTTCCATGTCTCTGGATCATGCCTGTCTTTAAATAGGCCCTTTGTAACCATGGCTCTCTTCCTAAAGTCCTAAAATCATGTCTTATTTTATTCATGATATAGCTGTAAAACCTCTATAAGCTTTTCCCAAGACCCTTTAACAAACCAAGAATTTTCCAGAGATAGTGTCTAATATTCACTGGATTCATATTACAACTACAATCTTGCACTACTCTGGTGGGGCCCAGGAAGGCCTGAGCTTGCCTGCCCTGCTGTCCTTCCAGATGGACCTATACTGATGCTGAGGTGTGTTTGGATATTAAAATTCAACTTTTTTGACATCACTATTTTGGCTGCATCATCCCTATGATCTGCATGTTAATATCACTTATCTTGCCCTCCTATGGTTCTAGTGGTCTCATAACTCAGTTACAGTTTTTGCTATCTGAGGGAGGGGATGGAGGAAGGAAGAACAGCCTTAGGATAAAGTTGAAACTCTCTCTGAATGACCAAGACAAAAGGAAAAAGACAAACAAGTGGACAATTCACATGCATTAATTACACTCACAATGTTGTGCCACCATTACCACTATTTCCAAAATCTTTTCCTCACCACAAACAGAAACTTTGTGACCATTCAGCAACAGCTCCCATTTCCCCTACTCCCCAACCTCTGGCAACCTTTAATTTGATTATCCTATAAATTTACTTATTCTAGATATTTCATATAAGTGGAATCATTCAATATTGATCCTTTTGTATCTAGCTTATTTCACTTAGCACATTTTCAAAATTCAGGGTTCATAACGTATAGTACCCATTTTCAACAGTGTATTCACAATTTGATTCATATTTTGTGTATCAGATACATTTTGTATAGCATTTAACTTGAAACTTAATAAAATCCATTTCATTTGAATGTAGTTGTGTGTGTGTGTGTGTGTGTGTGTGTGTGTGTGTTATGCACACACTATAGTTTCATAAACCTTGGGAAACTGATTCTACAAATATCATATATAGACACTAGAGGCCCAGTGCATGAATTCATGCACCAGTGGGGTCCCTAGGCCTGGCCTGTGGGATCGGGCTGAAACTGGCTCTCCAATATCCCCTGAAGGGTCCCAGATTGTGAGAGGGCTCAGGCCAGGCCGAGGGACCCCACCGGTGCATGATCAGGGCTGGGGAGGGATGTGGGAGGTTGACCAGCGGGGAGGGACTGTGGGAGGGCTCCAGGGCATGTATGGCCTGACTTGCTCAGTCCTGATCGGCTGACCTCAGCAGCAAGCTAACCTAT
Source organism: Myotis lucifugus (assembly GCF_000147115.1). Lineage (NCBI taxonomy): Eukaryota > Metazoa > Chordata > Mammalia > Chiroptera > Vespertilionidae > Myotis > Myotis lucifugus. The sequence goes on from NW_005871073.1 coordinate 1,885,501, forward strand.
TGGTGGGAGCATCTGACCCCTGGTGGTCAGTGCACATCATAGCAAGCAGTTGAGCAGCCTTAGCATATCATTAGCATATTACGCTTTTATTGGTTGAACAGACAAGTGGATGACCGGACACTTAGCATATTAGGCTTTTATTATATAGGATAAATACATACAGCTTATTTTATTTACAATCTGATAGATACATTCCTCTTATTTATTAAATCACTGGCTTTGTATTATATAGAAATATTTGTAAATAGATTTCAGAAAAGAATTAAAATATTGTAAAAATCACAGCCTAATAGATGTTTATTTAAAAAGTCCTTTAGAACTTCATTGTATGAGAAGTTCACTCCATTTTATTGCTGAATAATATTCCATTGTACCTACATGGATTTATTTATCCATTCATCTTTTGATGAACACTTGAATTATTTGCACCCTTTGGCTATTATGAACCATGACACAAAGAACATTCACATACAAGTATCTGAGTCACTGCCTTCCATTCTTTTGGTTCTATACCTAGGAGTGAAATGGCTTGCTCATGGTAATTCTGCATTTGCTTTTTGAGTAACTGCCAAACTGTTTTTCACAGCAGCTGCATTTTACATTCCCACCAATAACATATGAGTGTTCCAATTTCTCCACATCCTGGCCAATATTCATTATTTTCATTTTTAAAATATATTATTATAGTCATCATAGTAGGTGTAAAGTGGTATTTCATTGTAGTTTTGGTTTGCATTTCCCTGATGCTTAATGATGTTGAGCATCTTTTCATGTACTTATTAGCCATTTGTACCTCTTGAAGAAATGTCTATTCAAGCCCTTGCCTAAATTTTAATTTTATTGTTTCTTTTTGTTGTTGAGCTGTAGGTGTCCTTTATACATTCTGGATATAGATTTTTATCACAGATATAATTTACAAATATTTTGTAGATTGTCTTTTCACGTTCTTAACAATGTTCTTTGATGCCCAGAAGTTCTTAATTTTGATGAGATCTAATTTACCTATTTTTCTTTTGTTACTCTTGCTTTTGGTATTATATCTGAAAGTCCATTGCCAAAGCAAAGGTAATCATGTTTGTTACTAAGAGTTTTATGGCTTTAACTTTTATATTTGGGTTGTTTACCCAATTTAAGTTAATTTTAGTGTATGGTATAAGGTAGAGGTTTAACTTCATTCATTTGCATGTGGAAATCCAGTTGTCCCAGCACCTCTGTCAAAAAGAATATTCTTTCCCCATTGAATGGATTTGGTACCCATGTCAAAAATCAATTGGCCATAAAAATATGAGTTTACTTCTAGAATCTCAATTCCATGCTATTTGTCTATATGTCTTACTTTATGCCCTTCATGACTCTTTGAATTGCTGAATTAACAAAACCTGAAGGCTACTATGTTAATTTTCTATTGCTGCTTATTACTATAAACTTGGTTGCTTAAAGAAAAACACATCTTTATCTTATAGTTCTAGAGGACAGAGGTCCAAAATGGGTTTCACTGAGGTAAGACCAAGGTGTCAGCAGGCCTGAAATTTCTTTCTGACAACTCTAGAAAAGAATCCATTTTCTTATCTTTTCCAGGTTCTAGAAGCCACCTACATTCCTTGGTTCATGACCTTCTTCTATCTTCAAAGCCACCAATGGTAGGTTCAGTCTTGCATTGAATCCCTGAGACTTTTGCTCCATTACTCTTTTGCCTCCCTCTTCCACTTTTAAAGACTCTTCTGATTATATTTGACCCACCCAGATAACCCAGTATAATCTCCTTGTTATAGGTCAGTTTATTAGCAACTTTAATTCCCCTTTGCCATGTAATATAGCATATTCATGGGTTTAAGGAATTAGGGCATGGACACCATGGGGAGCGATTACACTGCCTTCCACAGCCACTCCAGTTCTGGACTTATAGTCATTTGATACAATAAATTTCCCTCTGCTTAAAGCCAATGTAATTTCAGGCTGGGCTTAATTTATTCACCATAGTCTCCCTCTCACTACTTTTAGCACAATGCCTGGAAAAAAGTATACAATTGATAAATATGATTGAAAGCTGCATTTTTTTTTATGTTCTTAGTGCCAGATAGTTTAGGCCAGTGGTTTTCAAACTAGATCCACAGAATCCTAAAGTGGCATTTCTGTGCCTTGGGGACCACTTGAGGTAAGGAAGGGAAATTGCTGAGCAGAAGGCTGAATTGGACCTTCATAAGAAGGGATTCTACTGCTGTAGGAAGTTTAAATAACACTGAGATTAGGTCATTGACAATATAGCACAATTTCAAAATGTTAGCTTCACAAAGGTGTTGATTTTATAAGATAAACTGAACCAGCTGTCTAGGTGAGCTACCCCTGTCATGGGAAGGACGTGCTTCACCTGGTGCCCACCTGAAATTGGGTTGAGTAGAACTGGGGCATGAGACGGTCTCTTTACAACTCAGCATTCTAAATATAGTTTTCTGTTCAATCCTCAAATATTTTCTTCCAATTAAGCAATTCCTTTGGCCCAGTAAGTTTCTCAAAGCTCTTTGGAATTCAGTTGGAAGCGAAGAACTGCCTTTTCCAAGCTTACTGAGAGAAGAAAAACAACAGTCAGCATTATTAAGTGCTGCCTTACTCTGTGCCAAGCAATTTACACACATGATTCCTCATGTGTACCATAATCCTACAAGGTACACGGGATCTCCATTTTACTGATAAGAACACTGTAACTAATAAATCTTAAATAATCTGCTCAAGAACACAAAACTTGGTAAGAGATCTTTTAATATTTCCACCATATGCTGGCCTTAAAGACACCTATAGGAATAAGGGATCATTTGTCTTGCTGTCCTAAAACGACCCTTTCACTTACATAATGTGCAGTGTCATTCACAGAGATTTCAGATTTATGTTTAAGTGAAAAGTAAGGTATATGGACTGGAAAATCTTGATAAAGACCACACCTTCACTAAGATATAAAATTTCTGGTTAACTTTGGAATAACCAAGAAGTTATCTGTTGAAATCTCTACAAGAAAACAGTCTAATATGCTTCCCAAGTGAAGCAAATAAGCAGTTGACTAGAGGCAGTGTAACAGAGATTAACAGCCAACTCCGAGGACAGCCAAACCTGGGTTTCGTTTTAAACCCAGCTGTGTGACCCTTGGCAAACTCGTAACTCTGCTTGCTAAGCTATGTGTTCTCATATGTTAAACGGGGTGATAACAGACACATTGAGGGGTTTAGGGGGAATAATGACAATTGACAGTGCTTGAAATATTCCCATACAGTAAACACTCAAAAACATTGGCTATCAATACAATTGAGAGATTTATAAAGCTTTGGGAAATGAATTTTAAATATTAGTTTTTATCATACAGTTGCAGTAATAATTAGTAGCAGTGATAATGAATCAGTAAAATAACCATAACTCTCCCCTCTTTCTTGATCATCAATTGTTCCCTTTATAACATTCTACTTTCAACCTGCCTTCAGTCTAATAATTTGCACTACAATTGAATAAGCAGACAGAGTATTCTTTATTTTATTTTATTTATTTAAAAAAATATTTTTATTGATTTCAGAGAGGAATGGGAGAGGTAAAGAAAGATAGAAACATCAATGATGAGAGAAAACAGAGGCAGAGCAACATCGAACAGACTGTCAAACTACAGCAGGAAGGCCGGGGAGGGTTGGGGGGATGGGTAAGAGATCAACCAAAGGACTTGTATGCATGCATATAAGCATAACCAATGGACACAAGACATTGGGGGGTATGGGAGGCTAGGGGAAGATCAAGGGGAGAAAAAAAAAGGAGACATATATAATACTCTTTGTAATACTTTAAGCAATAAAAAAATTTATAAAATTAAAAATAAAATTGAAAGTAATATATATATATATATATACACACATATATTGATTTCAGAGAGGAATGGGAGAGGTAGAGAGAGATAGAAACATCAACGATGACAGAAAATCATTGATTGGCTGTCTCCTGCACGCCCCACACTGGTGATTGAGCCCACAACCTGGGCATGTGCCCTGACTGGGAATTGAACTGTGACCTCCTGGTTCATCATAAGTCGACGCTCAACCACTGAGCCAGGCCAGCCAAGAAGAGTATTTCTTATTTTAAAATTTACAGCAGGTAGTGTTATTCATCTGCTTTAAAAAAGAATCTAAAAAATCTTATAATAGCTTCCTATTTCATATATATATCTAAAATGCAAAGTGTCCCCTCAGGAGTTGGACCTACCTAGAGTTCGATCACTCGCTATGATGTGCGCTGACCACAAGGGGGCAGCATGGAACGAAGGGAGGCCTCAGCCGACAGGCGGCAGCCGGCATCTGGGGAAGGGAGGCCCTGGCCGGCAGCCACTAGGGACCCTACTCGTGCACGAATTCCATGCACTGGGCCTTTTAGAATAAAATACTAAGTTTTTACTGTGGTCTTCAAGGCCCTTCATGATGTTGCCCCTATTTTTCTGATTTCATGTCCCAATATTCTCCCCCTAGCTCACTCCACTCTAGCCAGACTGAATGCCTTAGTGTTCCTTGAATACTTCAAGGTTTTTCACTTGCTTATCTTTTTGAAACATTGTTCCCACTAATTTCTATGCACCTTGCCCCTCACTTTATTCAAGGATCTGCTCAAATGTTGCACTATCAGAGAAACCTTGAAATAGTCTTCCCATATTCATCACTCTCTATTCTTCACCTTGCCTCTTTTTTCTTCATAGTAGTCATCACTATGTGGAATATTAAAATTTTTAATATCTGTCTTCCTCATTTTAAGTTTCATAAGTCCATGGAATTTGTCTTTACTATTAATTTCTATAGCCTAAAAGCATAGAACAGTACATGGCACATAATGAAGCTTTCATAAAAAATATTTGTTGGATTTGGATCATTTGCTAAGCCCCTACTATGTAACCATTATCTTAGTTAATGCTTACAACTACCTGGAGCATTAGTATCAGAATGTCATGATTCTGACCTAAGTCTTCTACTAGTTGTATCAAGTTGGACAAGTTACTTAGCCTCTCTACACCTCACTTTCCTCATCTGTATAAGAGGAAATAATATCTATTTCATAGTATTGTTGTAAAGATTAAAAGGAATAATGTGTGAAGATTTTTGCACAATGCCTAAAACTAATTGCTTAACACTAATACAGATAAGAAAACTAACAATCAGAAAAGTTAAAAACCCAAAGTCAAACAAATAAATTATAAAAATAGAGAGTAGGCTAGGCATGGAATCAAAGCTCTAAAGCTGGATGATTTGCTTATTTGTGTTTGACTGGTTGTTTTTGAAACTAAATCTAGACACGCAGCTTTTCCCCCTCCATTTGTTCCTATATCTAAAAAGCCGACTGAAGCATTTGTTTTCAAGTTCTATGAGATCCTGTTCAGGTTTCCTGTTTTCTGGAATGAGTACTACCATTTTTCTAGTTTCTTTTATTCACACAACAAACATATGACTAGGAATTTATAATCTACTTGGGAACATAAGCCATGTGTGTTGATGACAAGAAAATTGGGAGAACTGAGAGAGTGCTAAGAAAATTCAGGGGTGAGTGTCATACATTTATTTCTTTGTCAGTGAGAACACCATCTTATTCCTTCCCTCGCTCCCAATCCATGTGGCAGTTTCTTTGTAAAGCCCGTGCTGTGGAAACACAAATACATTAGAATAATTAACAAACATATATACTTTCCTCCTAAGTGTTAAAGATTCTTGCTTAAGTTCCTACCAGCCATTTCTCCAAACAAAAATGCATAGATCGTCTTTGAGGGAGTCAACCGGAACACTGACTATTCATCTCATCTGGTTTGCACACTCTTAAGTGGTGCCTCTGGGTACCTTATGAAAAGAGCTTTAATTAAGAGCAAACATGCTTGGGTTTTACTTATCTCGTGTTCAATAATCAGACTAAAGAGTTCATGAAGGGGGTTGGGGGGAGGCAGATACTATTTTTCCCAAAGCTTTTTGTCTACTTCAGCAGTTATATAAAAAAAAAGCCACATACATTGTGTAGGATTATTTACAACCTCTGGAGAGAATGAACATGCAGCATTAGTGTGCATGGATACTGTCATGTGTTAAAAGAAACACGCTTGCGGTGGGGCTGTAACTACAGAATTCTGAGGTTGAATTTCAGGGTTTATTGGGGTAAGGGAGTGACTCACAGGGATGTTGATATTTTAGCATTTCCTCTTCAACATGGGAATTCAGAGATTATCCTAGGAGAAATGAAGGGGAAAGCTATATGTCTTAACTTTTCTTCTTAACAAGAGTGAATTTGCAGCGATGTCAAGAATTGGACGGTCCATTTGCCAAATTCCTGTTTTATATATGTACTTCTTTTTGTCACCCTATTCCTTTCAAAAAAGGTGTTGCCAAGAGTCATTCCTGTCCCGGCGTCCAGTGCCAGCACCGTCCGAACGAGAGGCTGCTCAGTGTGCGAGGGCTGGCTGCGAGCACAGCTGCTCCGTGGGTGTTGGAAGCATTCCGGAGTGGAAGCCGCTGAGCCTCACACTGAATAAAACTGTCTGATATTTACCACCACTTACTCTACAGGCCCCTCCACCTTCTATTTATGGTAACTGCACTGGGTTATTTTTACATCTGGACTACAAATATTTTTAAAAAATGCATCAGTTAACAGTAGGGTTGGGACAATAAGACAGAACCCTTGCCAATACTGCTTTCCCTCAAAAGCCTGGAACTTTTGCTTCTTATGATCTATCTTTCAAAGTGAAACCCCTAGGCAAACCTCTCTAAGCCCCGGAATTAAAAAATTAGGAATTATAATGTCAACTACCAAAAAAAAAAGTTGCCAAGATTTAAAGTCAAAACTTTTATATAGTATTAAGCACATGCAGCACAAGGGACATAAACAATAAATGCTAGTTGGAATGGAAATCGAGGGCAGAGGTTTGTAAGCTAACGTGATTCCTATCCTGCTCTATCACGGATAAACTGTGTGAACTTGGCCAATTTAATTTCTACTTAATTGGAATAATTACCTATCTCTTATATGTGTGTTCAGTGATAATACAGCTACAGTGCTTACCATGGTGCCTGACACATTGTAAATGCTCTATACATTAGCTATTATTATTAATTCATTATTTCTTGAATGCTTGTATAAATAAAACATTCTAGCATACTTTCAGGAAAATCTTCTGTGGACAAGTTCATTTACTTTCCTAGAAGAATGGAGGTTGACATGAAACTCTATATAAGTAGGAAGGATCTCCAAACAAATTAGATCATTTTAAGATCTCTTAGTCTGGACACATATATCCCAGCAAGTATGTATAGAGACATACCTGATCCAAGTCCTATTAAGAAGCCCATACGTTCTCTGAGCTTTCAGCTGTCTTCCCCTAACACGGGCAAGACGGCAATGGAAAGGAAGCTCTTATTGGGTCTCTCTGGTCTCTTGCCCTCAGCTAGTCCAAGCTCCTGAACCAGTTCCTTTGGCTCCTTGCTCAGCATATATCTGTACCCAGCTTTCATGAACTCATGCCTCCTTCTGCTGTAGCTATATTTTGGTCTGTAGTTCTCCTAGAATCCAGAGTCATTTTATCTTATAGACATGCTTGTTTTCCTATCTCCAGTTAACTCTTAATCAAAAGATACAGACACACAAAAACTATCATTCAATGCAAGTACACAAAGACATACCCACCAAAGAGACCCAATGCATGCAGTCAAAGCAATCAGAGAGAATTCACTGGAGATGCAGATAGAATTACAAATCTTCCAGCACCAAAGGGGTTTTATGGTTGTTCGTAAGTTCAGTGAAGGATATGATATAATGAAAAAAAATCTACTTCATGAAGAAATTGCTGCATGAAAATCAATTCAAATATATTGTCCTGGTTTAGAGCATCAGACCACAGACGGAAGGATTTCAAGTTCAATCCCTGGCTCCAGAGAAGGCACAAGTGGGAGGCAACCAATGGATGTGTCTCTCTCACGTCAATGTTTCTCTCTCTCTCTCTCTCTCTCTCTCTCTCTCTCTCTCTCCCCCCCCCCCCCCCTCACTTCCACACTCTCTAAAAAAAAATCAATGGAAAAAATATCCTCGGGTGAGGATTAAAAATAATAATAATAATTTAAAAAATATATAAGTTTTAAAATGTTTTGAAAGGAACTTAATTCATTCACTTTTTCAACAAATGTGTGGAAAAATAAGAATAATGGCTAATATCTCTAGCTGGTTTTGCTCAGTGGATAGAGCATCGGCCTGCGGACTAAAGGGTCCCAGGTTCGATTCTGGCCAAGGGCACATGCCTGGGTTGCGGGCTCGATCCCCAGTAGGGGGCATGCAGGAGGCAGCCAATCAATGATTCTCTATCATCATTGATGTTTCTATCTGTCTCTCCTCCCTTCCTCTCTAAAATCAATAAAATATATTTTTTAAAAATGTAAAAAAAAGAATAATGGCTAACATTTATTGAGAATTTCTATGTGTCAGTTATTCTAAGTACTGAAAAATTATAATCATAATAGGAAGTTGATGATCACAAGATCTCTACCTTACTAAGTAAACTGAGGTAAGAGGGGTTAAATAATTTCCTCAAAGCTGCATGGTTAGTAAATGAAGAAACTAGATACTTACCATGTGCAAGGCACTTTCCTGGAGGCTGAGGTTACAAAAGTAATAATACGTCGTCCCTGCCTTCACAAAGTTTATATTTAAGTGAAAAAGCCAAAAAAAAAGTAAACAGATAAAATAATTTCAAAAAAGCACTAGAAAATGAATAGAAAATGAGGAAACTGCTTTTGGTAAGGTACTTGTTACGGGCCAAATTATGTTCTCTCAAAAAGTCATATGCTGGGATTTTAATCACTAGTCCTTCCAAAAACTAAGGCACCAGAGACGCTAAGTGACTAGTCCAAGGTCACACGGTAACACAAGAGTCAGAATTTACACCTAGTTCCTCTGGTACCAAAGCCAACATTCCTTCCATTATACCAGCATTTCTACCTAACCAATTTTTAAAAGACTTTAGGAATCATAAGGCTATATCTACACAAGTAAGGTAGTTGAGAGTTGAGAAATTATAATCAGGGGAGAGAGTTCTTCATGTCTTCATATGCTTCACATGCCTACCCCCACAGCTCCCTCTTCCTGTCCTCAATAATGATGGTGTTATATTATGGGTTTTATTGCTTTTTTAATGTTTTCATGAATAAAATATTTTAATTGCTTTAATCCCCCTTCACTTTAATTGGGTAGACCCATGAATCCGCTTCAAAATGGCTTGGAACTTAACTGCACCCTTTGCAAAATGGAACCTCAACAACTACCTCCAGTGCTTGCCAGCAGGGCATGGGGACGTGGGGTGGGCAAGGGAGAGTTCCATGTAACTCTCCCACATGCATTCTAAGTACAAAATTACAATAATTAGAGATGGCAAAGACTGCGCAGTCTCTCTCCAGGAAGGTCAATGAAAGATTATGAGAATGTTTAGTCTAGGCCTGGTCCCATTCTCCCAAGGCCACATAAAGTGAACCAACCATAGATGCCTTTTCTAGCAGACTATATTACATGATCTAATTAAATGTACTTCTGGCATATTTGCACCATGTCATGACCCATAACTCAATCATATTTCACAATCACTTCTTCCCATGGAAGCATTGGAGAATCTGAAAATATGAACAAAGCACACTGATTATCTATTAGAAGTTATTTAATAAATATTTTTCCCTTTTTTATTGTTTAAAGTATTACATATGTCTTCAATAAATATTTTTGAGCATATACTATGGAGAAGTCCCTCTGTTAGCACTGTGAAGATTATAAAAATAGTTAAGAATAAGGCTAGCCCTCAAAATGAATTTGTAAAACTCTAACAGAGCAATGTCATCTTTACCTATGCCTATAATTTGAGGCAGAATTTATAAATTGTGGAGGAAAGGTTCAAATAATAAAGGGCCAACTTTCAGATAAAGAGGAAAAAATGAGCAAATATAAGAAAAGCTGAAGCATTTTAAGGGGACAATTTTATAACAGTTTGCATGTCAGGCTGAGAAGCATTGGCTCTATTTTGTAAGCAATACAGAGCTAGTAGAGGTGTTAAAATAAAGGACAGTCTAACAGTGAATGCCTGTTAGGCTAGGCACCAAAGTTGGCCTATTATGTATGAATTTATACTTTGATCACCACAATCCAAACATTTACTACATACTAACATGAGGAAACTGAGGCTTTAGAAAGTGTAAATGAAGAATCAGCAAAGGAGACTGGTGCAGCCACTGTGGAAAACACTATGGCATTTCCTCAAAAAATTAAAAATGAAACTACCATTTGACCCAGTAATCCCACTTCTAGAAATATATGCCAAGAAAACAGAAACACCAATCAGAAAGGACATATGCATCCCTATGTTCATAGCAGCATAATTCACAATAGTTAAGATTTGGAAACAGCCTAAATGCCCATCAGCAGATGAGTGGATTAGAAAACTGTGGTACATCTACACAATGGAATACTATGCTGCTGTGAAAAGAAGGAATTCTTACCATTTGCAACAGCATGGATGGAACTGGAGAGGATTATGCTAAGTGAAATAAGCCAGTCAGAGGAAGATAAATATCACATGATCTCACTCATTTGTGAATATAAAGAACATCATAAACTGATGAACAAAAATAGGTACAGAGACAAAGAAGCATCAAACAGACTGTTAAACTACAGCAGGAAGGCAGGGGAGGTTTGGGGGTGCGGAAACGAGATCAACCAAAGGACTTGTATGCATGCATAACCAATGGACACAGACACTAGGGGGCAGGATGAGAGCATATGCCAGGGGTTGGGGAAGCTGGGGGTTGTCAATGGAGGAAAAGGAAGACATATGTACTACTATTTGTAATACTTTAAACAATAAAAAAAAAGAATCAGCAATGGATATGACATGAACAGAATTACACTCCAGGAGATAAGTCTAGCAACCATTTGGAAGAACTCTCATTTATTATCAGAAACATGTAAGTGGGGAAAAGATGATTTAAGATCAGGATAATAACATGCTGAGTTTGGAGTGAGTAAAAGACAGCTAAGGGGAGATTTCCAAACAGCAATTTTAAAAGTAAAGATGGATTCGAGTTGAGAGGTTAGAGTTAGATCAGACTTGAAAGTCATACCCATAGAGATGATAAAGCCATGGAAAACACAGGGTTATAAAAGAGCAAATTACAAGAAGACAGTGGAAGACACAACTTTGGAAAACATTACCATTGAGGAGGCAAGAAGACTAGAGCAAGCCAGTGAAGCACAGAAAAATGGGAAAGTGAAAGAAATATTAAGGTAGAACATGGCAAAGCTCAAATTCTTGCTGTAATAATCAAAATTCTATCTACAAAGTTGGAGATGAAGAAATTGGAGGAAGATGAGGAATAAGGACTCAAAATAAGTGCAAAAGATTTGGAAGAGGTGTTGTGGAGAATGCAACGGGAAGTCAATCTAATAGGAATGAAAGTAATGTCCAAAGCAGCAATGAGGTCCAACTACCACCAAAACAAGAGTTTGCATGGGAGTTAGGGAGAGGGGACGTTGCTACCTTTTCTGGGAGCACTGATAGCCTATGAACACTGCTGGGAACCAATTCCAGCATGTCATAATTCCAAGAGTTTCATCAAAAGGTTGATGAGACTTGGGGACTCAACAGGGTTGAGTCACACATGTAGTCACCTGCATCTGGGAATGGCTAAAGGCATTTCCCCAAACCTGAATAGGATACATTAAATTGACTGTGGCTGCCAGACAGTTAAAGGGCATCTTAACTACATGTTATTGCCTCCTACTGGCCAAACACCTGAACAGCCGTAGGCTAATTCCCCTATTCTGACAATGAACTCTGTACCAAACTCTGACCCTTTGAAGTGTATATCTCTGCCTTGCCTCAGGACCAGTTGTGTTAATAAAAAGCATGGGGTCCTGGGGATGAGGAGAACCCAAGACCTTAGACTTAAGACCTTAGAACTTAGCTCCTTTAGCTAAGCTCCTCTGACCCCCAAATGCTTTTCAAAATTATATTTTGTCTCCAGACTCTTTATTAGTCTCTGGATTCCTATGTCCTCTACGCACAGCCCCTTCTCCAGATTCCTGAACCCTTCTTGATGCTGGGACAAGAACCCTGGCAAACACAACAAGACAGGTAGAAAAGTAAGGAGCCAGGGGAAAGGAGAATGGAGGATTGTGGAACCCATCCTGGAGCCCAGACTGAGAAGAGAAGCAAGTGAATTCTGCATTTCCCCATTGTCTCTGACAGTCCCAATTGTGGCTGAAGTGATATTTTTAAACGCACAAATCAACAGGACTCAAAAGTTTTAAAAACTCAAAGAAAGTATCCAAACCAATTTTATTTCCCTAGGGAACACAAGTTCATCAGCCATACCAAAGGAAATAAACTATGTACATTGTTCAATGATGTTCAATTTAACCAGACTTCCCCCTGTGATTACTGAGCTATGAACCAAATTCTGACTTTATATAAATCTGGCTGGCCTTTTGACTATTTTTTGTGGAAGGCAACGTGATCAGATAGAAACCAAGTTTGGAATCATAAAAATCCACAAGTAGAATATTTACTTTATCATTTATTAGCGGTGTGGCATAAGGAATTTATGCTTCCACTCTGAGTTCATCTTCTTAGAGACAGGATTATTATGTTTTTTTTTTCAGTGAGGTAGCATATGTAAACCAACAAATATTTATTCTAACAAATTTATTATGTGCCTTTAACAAATAAGATACTACAATACAGTTCTATACTTAAAGAACTAACAGTCTACTAGAGATAACAGGCATTTAAGGACATACATATAATCCTATATAATAATAGACAAACATGGTAATTGACCATACCTTCGCTATGCCTCCCATTGGCTAATCAGCACAATATGCAAATTAACCATCAACAAAGATGGTGGTTAATTTGCATACATAGGCTCCAAGTGGTGGAGCGAAGCCTGACGGCCCAGGGCCAGTGGAGCAGCGAGGCCTGATGTTTCTGGGGCTGGCTCCGGCCAGAACTTGGCCAGAGTGAAGGCCTGGGCCCAGGTGCCGGAGGCAAACTGGTGCCAGCAGCCAGGGGAAAGGAAGGCCTATTGCACGAATCTCTTCATGCAACAGGCCTCTAGTTGTTTAATAACATGCTATTTAGCCTCCATGTGTTGGAATGTTTTTGCGTGTTTTTACTGTAGTTGATTTCTAATTTCATTCCACTGTGATCTGAGAAGATGCTTGATATGATTTCAATCTTCTTGAACTTGTAGAGATTTGTTTTGTATCCTAAGATGTGATCTGCCTTTGTGAATGATCCATGTGCACTTGAGAAGAATGTATATTCTGCTGCGTTGGGATGAAATGTTCTATAAATATCAGTTAAATCCATCTGATCCAGTGTGTCCTTTAGAGTCTCCGTTTCCTTGTTA
>NW_005871073.1:1899033-1910440 GCF_000147115.1 Myotis lucifugus
ATCTCCCATTTCCAAATGCTCAATAGATGTTCCCACCTCCTTGCATACACATTTGTAGATAAGACCCTGAAAACCTCGAGACTGCTACTTTCAAAAGATTATTTCAGGAAAAAAAAGAGTTGCATAAAATCATAATATCCATACTTTTCTCCTCTTTATTCTCTTCTAGAACCCTGGGATTTTAAAACTGGATAGGAACATAGAGATCCCAATCCAAATCTCTAATTTTACAGGTGAGAAAGTCAAAGCACAGAATGATAATTATCCTTGGAGCAGTGATAGTGCTGCTCCTCGCTCCTAAGAGTTAGCCAGGCCTTTCTTTCATTATAATCTTGCTATAGTCTACATCTCATCTACTTCGAACTCCTTCTTTCCTCTGTCACTTAACCTTCCATTTCCTGAGAAATTACATTAAATAATTCTGAGAGGAAATGATAAATTGTCTATCTTTGTTAATGCTGATGATAACCACTCTCTTCAGGTTACTTTCCATTTTTTTATAAGTCCTCAACAGGTTCTAGGCAAATAGCACAAATAGTGCTTTGACCTGTAACTGATGTGACACAATGGGCAATGGAAGCATTTTCTGTGCAATGTTCCTACATTTTTGAAGCCTCACATGAGGAAAAGAGACTGTTTCTGTCAATTGTTTGATCTCTGAGATACCCACCTCACTGAAATCCAGGCTTCGTTGATGATCATCCTGACTGGTGAAAACATATCCATGACACTTTTGGAGAATTACAATGAGCCCAAATGGAAGTTTGTATTTAAACTTCCATTTCTCAATATGTAAAATGCTTTTCTAAAAGTCTTGCATTTGTTATTTTCTTTAAGCACTGTCTATAATGAAAGTAGGAAAAGGCTTATTTGGATTCTGCAAAAAGGACTAAGAAAACAAGGTAAAATTCTATAATTTTAAGTTAGTTAAGGCTAAATCGTGTGTGCTCTTGGCTTATTTAAATGGCTGTTTTTGTTTTTTAACTTGGCTGACACTGACTTTGGGTGTCTGCAAAGCCCAAATTTGCTAGATATTTGTTAACTCTACCATTCACTCCATGTTATAAATATTTAGCTAACACACACACATAAGCCTTCTGAATTTGCATGATACATTTATTTATAGACATTGTAAATTCATGATTGAAAAAAAGAAGAAAGAAAACATGCACTCAAATTGGTCAACAGCTCTCCTTCCAACTTTCTGTAAGAGAGGCCTGATAATTTAAACATCCACTCTTTACTTATCTCAAGAGTTATTTTACTATAACTATTTAAAATTCCTAAGTGCAAGAATATGCAAAGTCATATATTTCCAAAAGGGATGCAAAGGATGGGAAGATATTTTTGTTTTCCTCTTGCATGCTTGCAAATGCTCTTTCACAACTACATATGTCAAACAGTATTCAAGCATTATGATTAAGTGTTCCTTGTCTATTTTATAGGAAATGATACCTTTTTACCATATCCCAATGGTTTCTGAGCACCTACCAGTTTACCATGCAGCTATTCATAAAAGGGAATTGGGGAGGTGGGGGGAATATCTGACATTAAAATACAAGCCACCTTATTAGGGATGATGAAAGATGACTTAGAGAAAGTAAGGAATGCAAAAACGTTCTCTATCAGTACAAAGAAAAAATAATGGATGTTTCCTCAAAACAAGGGGAGCCGAACCGGTTTGGCTCAGTGGATAGAGCGTCGGCCGCAAACTGAAGGGTCCCAGGTTCGATTCCGGTCAAGGACCTGTACCTTGGTTGCGGGCACATCCCCAGTGGGGAGCGTGCAGGAGGCAGCTGATCGATTTCTCTCATCGATGTTTCTAACTCTCTATCCCTCTCCCTTTCTCTCTGTAAAAAATCAATAAAATATATATTTTTAAAAAAACAAGGGGAATATCAGCTATACCCAGTACTGTCTAATTCACAGCTATCAGAACTTTTTGGTTCTTTTTTTCTATTCCCATCCCACCTCTGGAAAATGATCTATTCATAGTGGAGGATAAAGGTTACTAAATAAGACTATTATAGAAGGTATACAATTTAGTCATTATAGCCTACATCTATATAATTTCTATAACTGTTTGATATAAATAATAGAAAACACTTCAGTATGTTGGCTCTGTGTGTTTCCCTATTATACCGTTTGTAAGTTACAATCATTCATTTCTAGCCTAAACTTGGTTTTTGTACATGGTATTAAAAGCCATAGTCAAGTTAGATCAAATTGGGTTATACTTTATGCAAGAGTCATCTAAAAGTTTAAATATACAAAAACAACCATCCCTCAGAAGCTAACTCATATAATTATACTTCTCTAACTTCCATAACTTGTTATTGGCATGCTATTTCCTATGTTAAAATTCTTGCTAAGCATCACTTATTTAGAGACAAGAAAATCTAACAGATGTTTTGTGTTTTGCCAGTGTACTGTTCAAATTCCTATTTCTCAAAGATCTATAGCCAAAGAAGTTCAAGTGAACTATAAAAAACCTAGCAATATGAAATGGGATTTGTCACCATTACATTCCACATGGCAGGCAAGCTGACTCCATTGTGAATTTTTTTAAAAAATTGAACTACTTGAGAAGTAGTTCAAGTTTTAAAAGTCTACTACAAATGCATGTGTTTATCAGTAATATTGTAAATGGAGTGTTACTCACAGAAAGTGACAAGGCAATTAGATTTTATTGGGCTGGGTTACATAATGAAAGGAGAGCTGAACCTGCAGCCAAAATAATTAAGTCTGAGTCCTCTATTGATGTGTTGTGTGACCTAACACAAGACACTTAATTTCTCTGTATTCCAGTTTCTCATCTGTGTTTTTTTTCATTATCAAATGAATCTAATTTAAAAATAAGTAAGGTAGGTGGAGAATATTTGGAAACACCATATAAATACAGATAATTACTATTGTTATTTTCTAGGCATTTCAAGAAAAGGATTCTTGGCTTGTATTGCAGACATTGCTGTGTACATATTTATTAGTGTAGACAATTCAATAATTTGTTCAACTTATAGTTTGAGTTTAGAATCATATGGAGAACTGCAGACTTGCCCCTTCCAACACAAATCTACGGAGCACAAAACGTGGAGGAATACGTGGACATGGAAATCTCTACATGGCCAACCTCAAGCCAGTTTAGGAAATCTCAGTGTGGATTAGCAAACTCTCTAAAAATCTGAAGTTTCTTTATTATTGCTTCAAATATCCCATTAGTTTAGAAAAGCCGGTCCATCATTGTTCTGGAAATCTCACCCCGATTCACTCACTACTGAAAACCTCGGCTATTTCTCAGCCTATTCGAGCTGCTATAATAATATACCACAGGCTGGCTGGCTTATAAACAACAGAAATTTATTTCTCAGTTCTGGAGGCTGGAAGTCCAACATCAGAATGCCAGCATGGTCAGGTTCTGGTGAAAGCCTTCTCCCAGGTTGCAGACTTCTCTGTGTCCCCACAGGGTGAATGGGCGAGGGGCTCTGTGGGATCTCTTTTATGAGAACACTATTCCAATTCATGAGGGCTTGACCCTCACAACCTACTAGTAATCACTCCCCCAAAGGCCCCATCCCCTAATGCCATCACAGTGCGCATTAGAATTTCAAAATATGAATGGGAGGCTATTGTTGGCGCTGCCAGGGTTCAGAAAGTGCCACTTTGGGCGTCCATTTATGCCGGGGTTCATGTCCCAGCATCAAGAAGGGTTCAGGAATCTGGAAAAGGCACTGCTCGTAGATGACATAGGAATCCAGAGACTAATAAAGAGTCTGGAGACGAGATATAATTTTGAAAGGCATTGGGGGTCAGAGGACCTTCAGCTAAAGGAATTGAAGACTTCCTCCTTGTCTAGACCCTTGCTTTTATTAACACAATTTGTCCTAAGGCAAGGTGGAGATAATACCCTTCAAAGGGTAAGGTTTCAAAAGGTACAGAAGCATTGTCAGTTTGGGGAATAGCCTACGGCTGTTCAGGTGTTTGGCCAGTAGGAGGCAATAACTTGTAGATTAATATGCCCTTTAACTGTCTGGCAGCCACAATCAGTTTCCTATTC
The DNA here is from genome assembly GCF_000147115.1 of Myotis lucifugus. Taxonomy (NCBI): domain Eukaryota; kingdom Metazoa; phylum Chordata; class Mammalia; order Chiroptera; family Vespertilionidae; genus Myotis; species Myotis lucifugus. Next base: position 1,903,088 of record NW_005871073.1, read on the forward strand.
AGGTTTGGGGAAATGCCTTTAGCCATTCCCAACAGGTGACTACATGTGTGACTCAACCCTGTTGAGTCCCCAAGTTTCATCCTTTTGATGAAACTCTTAAAATTATGACATGCTGGAATTGGTCTACGGCAGGAGGCATCAACATTTAGACCATAGCACCTTCCAACTGTAGCCATAACAGAAAGAAAAAACTGAAAGTCAGAAATTATAAAAATTTAGTAATTTCTCCAAACAAAAGACATATCTGAAGATATTGTCTGTTTCTAATATCATGTGCTAGCCAATTTTTTAAGAAATCAGTGTCTGGTTATATTTCATTATTCAACCTACCCAGCAAAGTAAACACTGCAGTGACTTTAGAAATACAATATGAAGGGAAATTAAGAAATTATAACTAGCCAGAATATCTTATTAGAAACAGAAAACATTTTGAATATCCCACAAGTAACTTTAGTGCTCTTCACTACAGAATAAGCCATAGTGATGGCCCATATTGTTAGGTATGTATGTAGGGAGGTATGTATGTAACATTACTGGTAAATCTTCAGTGGAAGCTCTATACTATATGATTAAAACCCCCATGTAAAACAGGAAGCCCAGTGTAATGTCATAGTACTGTTATAATTCCAAGACAAAAAGAATGCTAGAAGTAAGCTAACTAGCTTTTATTGAAAAACTAAAATGAGATTATAATATCTTCTAGAATACCAACAGTCTTCTGCTTCTTTTGTATGTCTCCTAACACCTAATTGGAAATATATTACAAATGTACTAAATGGTTATTGCTATGATCTGAATGTTTGTGCCCTCACCAAATGCATATGTTGGAATCTTAATGCCCAATGTGATGGTGTTAAGAGATGGGGCCTTTGGGAGGTCATGTGTGTGGAGCCCTCAAAAATGTCATTAGTGCTCTTATGAGAGACCTCACAGAGCTCTCTAGCCCCTTCCACCAGGTGCTAATACAATGAGAAGTATGCAGCTCACAAGAGGGACCCTCATTCAACTAGGCTGTCACCCAGACTTCAGACTTCCAGCCTCCAGAACAGTAAGAGATACATTTTTATTGTTCCTAAGCTCCTCAGTCTGTGATATTTGGTTATAGCAGCCCAAACAGACTAAGAGAGTTCTTGATGAAATAAAGGCTACCATAAGCAAGATTTCAGGAACTGGGATTTACATATAATTAATGTAATCTGGGATGACATATTGTAATTAATCAGTGGTTTGAAATAAACAGTGATGTGTATCCCAAACAGTTAATGTCATTAGTTAAATCATTAGAACATACTAAAACTTTCCAAAATAAATTGGATTTTTATTTGCCAGATACTATTAAAACCTTTATATGTATTAACTAACTTAAACCTTTTACAACCTGTGAGGAAGCTAATATTACCCCACTTTATAGATGAGAAAACTAGTCACAGGGCTTATAACTGTTGAAACCAGGATTCAAATCCAGATTGGCCTAACTCCATAGCTAATACTCCTAACTATTACACTATAACTTCCTCCCTTTATGGACTCACGTCTCTGAATACCAATTATTATGGCATGAAATGCATAGTAGAAAAACACCTGCAATTGACATAATGCTGAGGGAGTAAGCTTTATTGTTCCAAAATCCATGTCCCCAGGGTTCAAAGGCTGGTGGAACAACCAAGGGAAAAAAATCTCTGGCTAAATCTGGCTAAATGAGGCAAACCCTGAAGCACCTGGCAGCGGGGGCAAGCCAGAAAATGTTGATCCAATAACCTGCCTGTCTATAGCAGCTAATCTTCCAGCAAGATGAGCTGACTGCAACTCTGATGGGAGGCAGCTGTGCAAGGTTGCTTCTGCGTAGCCAGATTTCTATTATTGTCCTTTTATGGTGGAACGTTGTAAACTATCCTATGCTCTAAGGTCAACAGCAGTTTCCACAGGCCTTTCTAGTCACTGCCAGGCCAATTGACTGGGGACACATGGCTAAGAGAGCAAACTAAGCAACTTGAGCGTAAGCTGAAGAGCTGGAGTGTGTTGCCTGCAAGAATGCACACCCACCAGACTTCCAAAACAGATGTGCTAGCACACAGCCAGACTACAAGGTTTGCTTGGCCAGGATGGAGAATATGGTTGCCAACAACAAACCAACCACCACAGCTGGAATGTCCAGCAACTTCAATCTGAAGAAATATTTCAGAACATTTCTTTCGCTCCGTGGTCCTTTTCCATTAGTTATTTAAGAGCTTTTTAAACTAAACCCCAATAAATTCCTTAAAGAATATTTTATTAATATCTCTCTCCATGGTAAACTGAAAGTGCTCTTGAAATCCCTTTAAAATAAATGTTATTTTTTCATTCAAGTGAAAGGAAAAATAAGATAATTAGTAAGAGAAAAAAATCAATTTGGAATGCCACTCTTTAAAATATTAAATGCTACATGACATCAATGCACTCACTAATGAAGAAAATATGTTTGTTTGTATGTTTAAATAATAGCAATGAATGTATATTATATAATCAGAAATGCAATTTGCATAGGTATTTTTTTTTTACTCTCTTGAGCTTGGTAAATAGGTTTCAATTTATGGCTTTTCCAAGCTATATAAATTAACTTTATTTCATTTAAGTAGATAAAAAGGTATCACAGGTACATGAATATTTTTATACAACTCATAGAGTGAAAAGTACCTTTTAATAACCATTACATCAGAAAATCAAGTAAAAATATACTTACCTTAATTTTTAAGCAATTTTTTAAAATATTCCCTTTAAATTCCCAGAAAACATTTCTCATCCATTCATTTAGCATATCATCTATTATGTAAAAAGTATATACTGGCATTTTAATTCTCTTCATCTAAAGATCATTATAATTTTCTACCCAACAGAAATACTCTAAGACTACAAAACCTTCTTACTTCTATCTTTACATGTAAATCTCAAAAATAATTTAATTACATTAAATTGATTATATTAAAATAATTATTACATTTGAGGCTATGATTTCCCTCTGTGGTAGTCAGATTAATTAACAAAGCAGCTCCAAAGATTTCTCATAGCAGTACTAAAGGGAAGATCTGCAAAGGTGAAGAAGATGCTTGTACATGCCAAACCATGTCTTCACCAGGAGAGTCCTTTGAGAGTAATTGAGTCTGCTCCCACATTCCAGACTCTCTTATCTCCTCATATCTCTGTGAGGTAGAGATCAGCAGAATGCAGTCACCGCACACATCTCTGCACTGACACTTCTTGGGTTTGAATACCAGCTCTGCTACTTACTGGCTGGGCGACCTTGGACATGTTGCTTGACCTTTCCAACTTGAATTTCCTCTTCTGTAAAATGGAGCTAAAAAAGTACCAACCACATAAAGTTATTGTGAACATCAAATGAGATGATGCAAGTAAAGCACTTAATAAAATTACTGAGAAGTAGTAAATAGTCGCTGCATTTACATTTTATTATGATCTCTGTAAGATGACCCAAGAGAGCTGAGGAAGGCATGTTTACATTAGTGAGTAGAACAGATGGTAGGAATAGCATTTAGGTTTAATGTTGTTTCTAATGATATACAGAAGTTGCACTTGAATAATGTCATTCAAAAATGAATTAAAAATAAAATTGTCCTTTCATAAGAAGGCAATCATTAAAGACTCTAACAACATTGCTGAAAAAATGTATGTGAGGCAGGTAGGGCTAGGCATTCTCAGGAGAATACATTTTTCATTAGCTTTGAAAAAGGTGAATAAGGAATAATGCAAAAGAAAGCATTTCTGAAATGGTGAAGTAAAACTCAGAAAATCCACTCCTTTATAAAAGCAATGCAAACACTAGAAACACTTGCCAAAACCAACATTGTCAGAACTCAAAATTAACTAAAGGTTTGCAACAATCCAAGGAGAGTTTATTTAAAAAACAATAACAATGATAAAAGACAATTTAACTAACCACTAAGCCAAATGAACAGAGATTTGCTTGAGTGGCCACATACAATAAATACAGATTTTACAGAATTAATCCCAGAAAGTCACAACAAACAATCAGAAACAACAATCAATAGCGACAACCCTCCTGGAGAAAGGAGGGTCTGACTTCAAGAGTTCATATAATATTTTAAATTCCGTGTTTTGTTTGGTAGTTACAAAATAGTCATGGAGATGTAAAGTACAGCATAGGGAATATAGTAAATAATATTGTAATAACTATGTATGGCACCAGGTGAATACTAGAAATATTAGGGGAGACACTTTGTAAAAATATATGACTATCTAACCCAGTGGTTCCCAACCTTCCTAATGCCGCGACCCTTTAATACAGTTCCTCATGTTGTGGTGACCCCCAATTTCATTGTTACAAATTGAACATAATTAAAGCATAGTGATTAATCACAAAAACAATATGTAATTATATATGTGTTTTCCGATGGTCTTAGGCGACCCCTGTGAAAGGGTCGTTCGACCCCTAAAGGGGTCGCGACCCACAGGTTGAGAACCGCTGATCTAACCACTATATATCTATAACTAATCTATATATATAAAAGGTTAATATGCAAAGTGTCCCCTCGGGAGTTCAACCAGGAGACCGCTCGCTCGCTATGACATGCGCTGACCACCAGGGGGCAGCACAGAACATGGTGGGCAACCAGTGGCAGCAGTGGGGTGCTGAGGGAGCGAGGGAAGGAGGAGGCAGGGAGGCAGGGAGGCAGGGGGAACTGCACGGTGGCTGTGCACAGTTGGCAAGGGAAGGAGGAGGAGGAGAACCTGATTGGCCCTGATCGCTAGCCAGACCTAGGGACCCTACCCGTGCACAAATTTCATGTACCAGGCCTCTAGTATACAATAATATTGAATGTAAATTGTAATTGAAAAACAAAATTTTATAAATAATAAATAAATGTTTTTAAACAAAAAACTATGAGACATGCAAAGAATAGGAAAGCATGAACCATACACATGGCAAGTAGAGCTAACAATATAAATTATGCCTGAGGAAGTAAGTCCAGATAAAATGAGAATGGTAATCCTCAAGGCAACAACTAAGAAGCTCAATGAACTTTAATTATATAACTCAAAGAGATCCACACTTAACTAGCTCATAGTCAAAATATTGAATACCAAAGACAAAGACTATTCAAGTAGCAAGAGAAAAGCAACTCATGACATTCAAGGGATCTTCACTAAAATGAACAGCTGACTTCTCAACAGTAACCATGGAACTCAATACAAAGTAAGAGGACATATTAAAAGTGTTAAAAGAGAAGAAATGCCAACCCCAAATTCTATAAATACCAAACTTATCATTCAAAGATGAAGAAAAATTAAGACACTTCAGATTTTAAAAAACAACAGATATTTTGTCATTAGCCATACAAGAAATAGTAAAGGAAGCCCTTCGGTCCAAAATAAATGGATACCAGACAGTAACTCAGATCCACACAGAGAAATAAAGAGCACCAGTAAAGTTAAGTACATAGGTAAATAAAAAGACTATAAATAGGTATCTTTGTTTGTAACGCTTTTATTCTCTTATTTAAAAGACAACAGCATAAAGCAATATATATGTGCTGATATGTGTATGTATAAAGATATAATTTGTATGACAATAGCACAGATGAGAAGGGAATATAGCATTATTACAGCAAAGTTTTACATATCTATAATAATAGAAGCATAATATGCTAATTAGACCAGATGTCCTTCCAGACAACCTTCCAGACAAAGCCAGGGCTGTGAGGGAAGCCCAGATCCCTGGTGCCAGAGGAAAGCCGGTGGCGGTAGCCGGGTAAAGGAAGGCCTACTCTTGCATGAATTTCATGCATTGGGCCTCTAATTATTAAAATAAGTTGGTATTAATTTGAACTAGTTTATTTCAAGATAAAATGAGAATTGTAATCCCCAAGGAAGCAATTAAGAAAATTACTCAAATATATATATATATATATATATATATATATATATATATATATATAAAATAAAAGAAACAAGTAAATTAAATTGGCATGCTAAAAAATATCTATTTAACACAAAAGGTTGAACAAATAGAAAAAAGAAGAGGAATAAAGAAGACAAGATATATAGAATACAAACAGAAAAATGTTAGGCATTATTCATTCCTACCTTATCATAAACTTACATTAAATATAATTGAATTAAATGTTCTAATCAAAAGGCAGAAGTTGGCATAATTGTTTTTAGAAAATGATGCCAATATATGCTGTTTAGAAGAGATACTCTTCAAATTCATAGACACAAGTTATATGTAAAAGAAATGAAAATTATTACCATACAAATAGTAACCAAAAGAGGATTCTAGTGACTAAACTAACATCAGACAAAACATACTTTATGATAGAAATGATTGATAGATGCAAAGAAGGACATTGGATAATAATAAAAGGACCAATCAACCAAGACAAAAATAATTATAAACTCATATATTCTTAACAACAAAAACTCAAAATACATGAAGCAAAAACTCACAGACTAATGAGAGAAATAGACACATCAACAATAATAGTTTAGGGACTTCAGTATCTCACTGTCAATAATGAAAGAATTACAAGAATAGCAAAAAAATAGAAGACTTGCACAATACTGTAAAACAACTAGACCTAAAAGATATCTATAGAACATGCTACTCCTCTTTAAGTAATTAGAAAAAGAAGAGCAAATTGCACTCAAAACAGAAAGGAAGAAATAATAAAGATTAGAGCAAACAAATTAATATAGAGAATAGAAAAGTAATTTTTAAAATCAATAAAAACAAAAATTAGTTCTTTGAAAGGTCAATAAAATTGACAACTTTTAGTAGTCTAACCAAGAAAAAAAGACTCAAATTACAGAAATAAAGAATGAAAAGGGGGACGTACCAACCTAAAATAAAAAGGATTAAAAGGGAATACCAAGAAAAACTGTATACCAAAAAATTAGGTGACCTAGATAAAATGAAAAATTTCCTAGAAAAACACAAACTGCTGAAACTAACTCAAGAATAAATAGAAAATCTGAGTAAACCTGTAGCAAGAGACTGAATTCATAACTTAAATATTTTCCACAAAATAAATTCCAGGCCAGATGACTTTACTAGTAAATTCTACTAAACATTTTAAGAAAAAATAATATTAATCATTCAAAAAATTTTTCATAAAAAATAGAACCAGGGGGAACACTTTCCAAGTCATTTTATGAAGTCAATATTACTATGATATGAACACCAGAAAAAAGACATCACACAAAAAAAGAAAACTATAGGCCAATATCCTTTATGAATAAAGAGGTAAAACTCCTCAACAAAACATTAACAAACCAATTCTAGCCACATATGAAAGGATTATACACCAAGTGAGATTTATTATAGAAATGCATGTTCAT
>NW_005871073.1:1910540-1976811 GCF_000147115.1 Myotis lucifugus
AACCCACACACCTGTCTCTCCTGTTCGCCGGGCCGCCACTTTCCATGGTGGTTTGTACGGGGACTCGTTCGGTGGTGGGGGTGGTTTTTTGCCATTTTCCGGGAAAGAAGGGTTGGGGGTCTTTTTTTTCAGGGAGGATTTTTTTCTCGCTACCCCCCCGTGGAACGACAATTTGTGCCGCCCCGCCCGCAGGGGGGGCCATTTGGGGTTGACCATTCTGGCAGGGGGGGCATTAAGGGGTGCCCAGCCCCCCAGGGGGGGGGCAGTTGGGGTGTCTTCGCCGCCACCAGGGGGCAGTCATGGTGAGATCAGGCCAGCGGGGGGGGGGGGGGGCGGGCAGTTAGAGGTGATCAGGCTGGCATGCAGAGGCAGTGAGGGGTGATCAGGCTGGCAGGGGTGGGCAGTTAGGGGCGACCAGGCAGGCAGGCAGTTGAATGATTAGGAGCCAGCAGTCCAGGATTGTGAGAGGGATGTCCCAGATTGGAGAGGGTGCAGGCTGGGCTGAGGGGACCCTCAGCCCTAACCCCCATGCATGATTTTTGTGCACCAGGCCTCTAGTATTAATAGAATAAAGGACAAAATTTTCATGATCATCTCAATATATATGCAGGAAAAAATTTAACAAAATCCAATACTTTTCACTGTAAAAATATTCAACAGACTAGGAATAGATGAAAACTTCCTCAATGTGATAAAGGGCATCCATGAAAAACCCACAGCTAACATCATACTTAATGGTGAAAAACAAAATACTTTCTATATAAGATCAGGAACAAGACAAGAATGTCTATTGTTGCCACCTCTACTTAACATTATGGTGAATGTTCTAGGCAGATCAATTAGGAAGAAAATAAAAGGCATGCATATTGAAAAGGAAGAATTTAAAATATCTTTGTTTACAGATTTTTAATATAGAAAATCTCCATGAATGCACTGAAAAATAAACTATTTTATCTAATAAAAATGTCACTAAGGTACTAGATATAAGATCAATATATAAAAATCAATTGTATTTTAAGTAGTAGCAATGAAGACTCCAAGAATAAAATTAAGATAACAATTCTGTTTACAATAGCATCAAAAAGAACTAAACATTTAAAAATAGATTTAACAACAACAAAAATGCAAGACATATTTTGATAACTATAAATCATTGTGTTATATATATATATATATATATATATATATATATATATGTACTAGAGGCCTAGTGCACAAAAATTTGTGCACTCGGGGGGGTCCCTCAGCCTGGTCTGTGCCCTCTCGCAGTCTGGGACCCCTCAGAGGATGACCACCTGCTGGCTTAGGCCCTCTCCCCAGGGTATTGGGCCTAAGCTGGCAGTCAGACATCCCTCTGGCAGCCCAAGAGCCCTCAGGGGATGTCCACTTGCCAGCGGGGAGCAGGCCTAAGCTGCAGTCAGACATCCTTAGTGCTGCTGAGGAGACGGGAGAGGCTCCCACCACCACCGCTGTACTGGCAGCCATCAGCCTGGCTTGTGGCTGAGCAGAGCTCCCCCTGTGGGAGCACACTGACCACCAGGGGGCAGCTCCTGCATTGAACATCTGTCCCCTGGTGGTCAGTGTGTGTAATAGTGACCAGTCATTCCCAGTCGTTCTGCTGTTAGGGTCAATTTGCATATTATGCTTTTATTATATAGGATTTTTATTGATATCAGAGAGGAAGGGAGAGGGAGAGAGAGATAGAAATATCAATGATGAGAGAGAATCATTGATTGGCTGCTTCCTGCATGCCCCACACTGGGGATCAAGCCCACAACCTGGGCATGTGCCCTTGACCGGAATCAAACCTAGGACCCTTCAGTCCACAGGCTGACACTCTATCCACTGAGCCAAACCAGCTAGGGCTATAAATCATTGTTAAAATAAATTTAAAAATCTAAATAAATGTAAAGTCATCCATCTTCTTGGATTTGATGATATAATTTTGTTATGATGGCAATACTCACTAAATATATCTACTAATTCAGAGAAATTCCTACTGAAATTCCAGCTTCTTTTTGAAGAAATGGACAAACTGATTCTAAAATTCATAAGGAAATGCAAGGGACCCAAAATAACCAAAACTATATATATATAAAAGCCTAATATGCAAAGTTCCCCTTGGGAGTTTGACCAACCAAGAGTTCAATCACTTGCTATGACATGCGTTGACCACCAGGGGGCAGCACGGAATGAAGGAAGGCCCCGGCCGGCAGCCAGTAGCTGCTAGGGACCCTACCTGTGCACAAATTTCATGCACTGGGCCTCTAGTCTTGAATAAGAATCAAGTTGAAGAATTTATAGTTCTTAATTTTAAAACTTACAGAAATCAAGACAGTGTGGTACTGGCAAAAGACTAGCCAATAGATCAGTGGAATAGAATTTAGAATTCAGAAATAAACCCAAACTTTATGATCAATTGATTTTTGACAAGAGTGCCAAGACTACGTAATGGGGAAAGAATAATCTTTTCAACAGATGGTGCTGGAGAAATTGGTTATTCACATACAAAAGAATGAAGCTGGACCCCTACAACATACCATATATAAAACTTAACTCAAGATGGATCATGGACCTAAATGTAAAAGCTAAAACTCTTAAAGGAAAATATAGAAGTATTTCCTCATGACTTTGAGTTAGGCAATGGTTTCTTAAAAGAACAAAAAAAATAGATAAACTTGATTAATTATCAAACACTTTTCTTCAAAGAAAACAACCACCCATGGGCTAAGAGGAAATATTTGCAAATCTATTGTATGAAGAATATGTAAAGAAACATCATAAATTAATAATATAAAAATAAACAACCCAAGTGAAAAATGGACAAAGAATTTCAATAGATATTTCTCTAAAGAAGACATGCAAATGGCCAAAAGCACATGACAGGATGCTCAATATCATTAGTCAGGAGGGAAATAAAAGTCAAAACCACAATGAGAAGGCACTGCACATCAACCAGGATAGCTACAATAAAAAATTTAAAAGAGAAAAAAACAAATGCTAAGAATTACGTTCAAGAAATTGAAACCCTTGTGCATTGCTAGTGGAATTATAAAATGGTCCAGCCTCTTTGGAAAACAAAGAGTTTTCCTCAAAACTCTCTGTTAAACACAGAGTTACTGTGAGACCCAAGAGAAATAAAAGCCTATGTCTATACAAAAACTTGTATGTAAGTGTTCATAGTAACGATACAGGGTGGGCAAAAAGTAGGTTTACAGTTGTCCGAATGGAAAGTAATATAATAAGTAATAGACAATAACACAAGAAAAAATGCTGTTTCACATATGCACAACTGTAAACTCACTTTTGCTGCACCCTGTTTTCATAATAAACAAAAACAAAAACAGCCCAAATGGCCATCAACTGATAAACAAATAGACAAAATTTGGTATATCAATACAATGGGATAAAAACAAATGAGTATGTGTTACAATACATGCTACAATATACATGTAACAACATGAAACATCCATGCTACAACATGGATAAATTTTGAAAACATTATGCCAAGTGAAAGAAACCAGTCACCAGACTGCATATTGTATAATCAATTTATATGAAATGGTAAATCCATAAAAACAGAAGTAGATTATTGGTTGTCAGGGGCTGGAGGAGGGATATAAGAAGTGACTGCTACTGGATTTTTGGACTGATGAAAATATTCTAAAGTTAGATGGTGATAATGGTTACACAACTCTGAATATACTAAAAAACACTCAATTGTACACATTATGAGGGTGAATTTTATACTATGTGAATTATATCTTAATAAAACTATCCTATATAATAAAAGCGTATGCTAACTGTCTGGTCGTCCAGTCATCCTTCAACTAATCAAAGCACAATATGCTAATGATATACTAAGGCTGCTCAACCACTCGCTATGACATGCACTGACCACAAGGGGGAAGATGGTCAACCGGTCGACCAGTCACTATGATGTGCACTGACCACCAGGGGGCAGATGCTCCAACCGGTAGGTTAGTTTGCTGCTGTGGTCCAGCCAATCAGGACTGAGCGAGACAGGCCAGACATGCCCTGGAGCCCTCCCGCGGTCCCTCCCTGACTGGCCAACCTCCAGCATCCCTCCCCGGCCCTGATTGTGCACCAGTGGGGTCCCTCAGCCTGGCCTGCGCCCTCTCACAATCCAGGACCCCTCGAGGGATGTTGGAGAGCCGGTTTCAGCCCGATCCTGCAGGCCAGGCCAAGGCACCCCACTGGTGCACAAATTCGTGCACCAAGCCTCTAGTCAATATATATAAAAGCCTAAGCAACCGGTGAACCATTTCAACTGGTAGCTAAGACATGCACTGACCACCAGGGGGCAGACGCTCAATGCACAGGCATGGAAACATAGAACAGACTGATGAATCTCAGAGGGAAAGAGAGGAGGGAGGAGGGCGAAAAGAGATTAACCAAAAATTTTATATGCATACTAGAAGCCCTGTGTATGGATTCATGTACCGGTGGGGTCCCTTGGCCTGGCCTGCGGGGACCGGGCGGAAACCGGCAGTCCGACATCCCCTGAGGGGTCCCAGATTGCTAGAGGGTGCAGGCCAGGCTGAGGGAACCCCCTCTTCGCCTCCCCCCCCCGCAGTGCACAAATGTCATGCATCGGGCCTCAGTACCTTAATAAAACTATTATAAAAATAATACAACAAAGAAATGCAACTGTCACAATGATTTCTTTAAAAAGTGAATAGGGTGTGGCTCCCCTCTGAAAGTGTGAATAGATGCCACTCTTTGTTTTCATTCTTGGCTCTCTTTAACAAACAGTCAGACCTATGTAAGTTAGGCCCTCACTTGACAAAAACAAGCAGACGGAGGAAAAGTAAGAGAGTTGCAACTGAGTGACCTGCCAAAGCATTTCCAGCCAAAATCTCAATCACTGAGAGCACTTGACAGATTCAGAAAACAACTTCTGGATCCATCCAAAAACCTGGAACTGTCATGAGAACAATTTATCCTCTTTACCTTTCCTAAGAGAAGTTCTGAACACAAGAATACCAGAGTGCTCCATACCAGACGAGGTAAACAGACTGTCCTAGAAAACATGATTTGAAAGTAGCTCTGAAAACAGATCCAAGTTTTCCTGAAAGGTTTCAGTGCTGCTGTTAACTACAAAAATCACCTCAGCATCTATTTTCCAATTTGTAGGTATTGGACTCTTTTGTCTCAGTTTTGTTAGTGGAAAGGGACAGAAAAACTGATAGGCTTAGACCCTGAAACTACCATGTACAGCTGTGTACCTATGAGAATTCTTTCAATCTCTCTGGACCTCAATTTCTTCATTTCTGAAATAAGGATAAACAAGGTCTGGTCTACTTACCAAACCGGGTGGTTTGAAAATCAAAAGACATAATGTATGTGAAAGAACTCTGTAAATTTTAAAATCCCACAAAAAAAAAACAGAGTAATTAATATGAGCACTGCAATTAGGAGGAGGTTAAGGTATACTGTGAACCCCTGCACTTTGCTTTAGTAAGTAAAGGGAAGAAAAGGAAGGGATTTTTGCTAATCCTGGAAGGAACTGTCATAGAGGGGAGAGAAAAGGGAAGCAGGGATGCTTCTGTGGAATTCTTTGTTACCACTGAGCGCTGGTGTGAAAAATTTCCCCCCAAAGATTCAAGTCGCGTTCTTCAGTTCCAAGAACCAGAATGTTTAGTTACTCATCTCTGAACTCCTTTACATTAGTATGGAGAATATAAATCCAAATTATTAGTAACTAGAGGCCCAGTGCACGAAATTTGTGCACATTAAAAGGGAATTAATTAGATGAAATATTTTAATATTACTATTTGCCCCTTCTCTATAATAGATGTGTCAGAGATGAAAGAAAATTTGTAAAATGTATATGAAAATCTCCCTCCTGTCAGAGTCTGGGACATGCCGTGGGATCCAGAGTCAAGTCCCTGCCCAAACTCGCACGCCTCGAAATCGTGCAAGACCCAGACCTGGCCAGCCCCACCCCTGTCAAGCCCCACAGTGCAGGGGGCATAGCCTCAGGTCCCCCGTCAAGCCCCGGCGGGTTGGGGGGGCGCAGCCTCAGGTTGCCCGGCCCGGCGCCAGGCGGGGGGTATGGCCTCAGGTCCCACAGCGCAGCCTCAGGTCCCCTGGCCCAGGCGCCAGGGCAGGGGGTGCGGCCTCAGGTCCCCCAGACCCAGCACCGGGGGGTGAGGGGCATGGCCTCAGGTCCCCCAGCCCCTGTGCAGGGGCACAAGGGCGTGATTGCGTGATGGCCATTTGCATATTAGCTCTTTATTATATAGGATTGTTCCATTTAGAGTGTCTAAATATATGCTTTCATTTATCTGGCCAGCCAAAGTGGCCTTATATTCTAAGAAGCAGAATACTATGGTTGAAGGAGCTCAGTTGGACTAGAAGACTAGAGGAGACCTGGAGTTCTGTGCACAATTTGCTGTCTGATCATGGAAAAATCACTTAATCCTTTGATTGAGTATCTCTTTCTATAAAAGAGTAGTAATTACTAGTATATTGCCTTATCTGCCACATAGAGTAAGACTGATACCCAGGTTTCTAATTTGGACTAGTGAGTGATGATATGGACTGAGATGGAAAATACCAAAAGAGTAATAGGTGGAAGTTGAGGCAGAAGGGGAGTTGAGTTTTAATATGTTGATTTGAAGTATATTTAGGGCTTCTGAATGGAAACAGTTAGTGGATATTTAGATGTATCTAAAATGCAGGAGAGAAATCTTATCTGGAGATACCAACTTAGCAATTATCAAAACATATGTTATATTTGAGCTATGAATGAAACAGATGGATAACACGGAACTCCACGAACACCAACATTTAAAAGATGTTCCTAAGTTTCATTCTTTTGCATGTGGCCTTCCAATTTTCCCAACACCATTTATTTTAGAGGCTTTCTTTCTACATTGTATGTTTTTGGCTTCTTTATCAAAAATTATTTGCCCATATACATGTCTGTTTATTTCTGGTCTCTCAATTTTGTTCCATTGGCCTGTGTGTCTGTCTTTCTGCCAATACCATGCTGTTTTGATTATTGCCACTTTGAAGTGTAGTTTGAACTCAGAAAGTATGATACTTCCAGTTTCATTCTTTTTTTCTCTCTCAGAATTTCTTTGGTTATTCAGGGCCCTTTGTGATTCCATACAAATCTGATGATTGTTTTTTATCCTATTTCTTTTAAAATTGCCATTGGTATTGTGATGGGGATTACACTGGTTCTGTATATTGTTTTGGGTAAGATGAACAGTTTAACTATATTCTTCCAATCCATGAACATGGAATATCTTTCCATTTTGTGTGTGTGTCTTTTTCAATCTCTTTTAATAATGCTTTGTAGTTTTCAGTGTATGGGTCCTTCATATCCTTTGTTAAGTTTATTCCTAGGTATTCTATTCTTTTTGTTGCAATTGCAAAAGGAATTGTTCTTTTCATATTTTTTTTCTGATATTTCATTGTTAGTATATAGCAATGCAATGGATTTTTGCCCATTGGTTTTGTATCCTGCAACTTTACTGTATTTGTTTATTGTTTCTAACAGCTTTTCAGTAGGGTCTTTGGGTTTTCCTATATAAAAGATCATGTCATCTGAAAAAAAAATCTCATGCCATATAGACCCACCACACTCCTCCTCCACTAATTTTTGAACACATTAAAATATCAGTAGTTGCCTTGAGTCTTCGAAATCTTGTTAAATGACTGGACAGTTATCCATTCACTTAACCATTCATCCAACAAGAATTTTTTTGGAATACCCACTGTGTGCCATTACCCCATTGACTGTTAGCCAGCTCTTCCAGATTTGAGTCATACATAAATTTAATTTATGTACCTCTGTGTCATCCCAAAAATGATATAAAAATATTTACTGTAATCAGTATGCAGATGTAAAACAAAATACCCACGAAATTTCCTATTTAGATTACTTCCTAAATAATTAATAGAAATAGATATTAATGCTCGGTGTTCCAGTTAGCAATTGATTGCCTCTCAGCTCCAGATTCACACATCACTGACTCTGCTGCAGCCTGTAAATATTTCTCCTTTGCCAGCTGGCACAGTGTTAAGCTTTGCCAGCAGAACACACTAGAGGAGGAAGGGGTTTCTATACCTAGTTCCAGTGTGTACTCCTCTTGGAAGGCTCCTGCAGTGTGAACAGCTACTGTAGTACCCAGAGGTCAGTAAAGTGTGGCACAACCTTGTGAATGACCTCCCTCAGCGCCCTGTAAGGCAACTTCTGCAGTGCTCAGCTCCTGACGGCCATGAAGCTCAGCAGTACCTCGAGCCAACAGCATCTGGCACCATCCATGGATGGCTACCCCCAGGCACCTCCTCAGAGGACTTTGCACTAATTTCTGAAGTACAGCACCTCCCTTTGGAAGCCTTCCTGTGACGGCCCTTCGGAAGCTTTAAAGTCGGTTCTGAGGTGGACCACCTTCCCATGGGCGCCTTTCTCCACACCCAGAAGAGCACCTCACTCTTCCACTGTCCAGTGAACTGCACACCCTCCAACAAAATCTGAATCTCAGCCCAGAGTGGTAGAGAGTCTCTTCCTTGGATGCTCTATCTCAGACCAAGGGATAGTAACTGCTTCCTATGCCTATTCCAGGATTCTTTTGAATTCTCTTAACCCACTTGCAATCATTACTCCAATTGCCTTGTAGAGTTAAAAATTCCTTATATCAAAATTCTCCAATTCAAATTACCATGTGGTTTTGGTCTCCTGATTGGACAGTGTCTGATATGGAGCCAAAATAACAATTGGTCCAGGAGATAAGCCCACAAGGATGAGACAATTTTTTTAAGCTTATACTGTTCACAGTGAAGAAGAGCCACGTTTGGTGGGTGTCCTTGGGCTTTGGAGATAGTATTGCCACATGTGGTTGTGATTTTCTAACCCAGCCACCAAATAACCTATACGGTTGTCAGTTTTGAGTTTGATTTCTTAGCAAATCCAAGGTTGGTGCAAGCTTCCCTGTCACTTGGACTTTGTGACTCAGCAGATCTATTGGTGTTCCAAGTATCGGTGTAAGATAGGTATACATTTACTTTACTATTCCTCAAGAATCTGAGTCAGGAATTTGAATAGGGCAAAACTGGAATGGCTCCTTTCTGCTCTACTTTAAGCCTGCTGGGGTTGGCATATCCAATTTTGCTTCTTCATTCATATAACGGGTGCCTCTACTAGATTGGTTCAAACAGCTGGGTAGCAGGTAGAATGGCCCAAGTGACCTCATTAGTCTGGGGCCATGTTCTCACAATCATCTAGGTTCCTCAGTTTTTCTCCATATAGATTCAGGGCCTCTTCTTCTCCATGTGACCTCTCCAGTGGGGTAGCTGGAGTTCTTATGTAGCAGCTCAGGGCTCCCAAAAGGTCAAAAATGGGAGCTACCAAATCTTTTTATTGCCTGACTTCATACAATGGAATGCTATTGTTAAGTTAATTAAGCAAGGAGGCCATTAGACTGACATGGCTTTAATACCTTACCATCCAACAGAAGCAGTCCAAAATCTAAGCCTGAAAAGCCTCAAGATTAAGAAATAAAAACCTAAAAACAATCACAAACAACCAACTAGGCTTTCCCAAATAAGGCAACCACTTAAGCTGTAACCAATCAAATCATTTCCTTGCTTTGATTCTGTCTGTTCTCTATAAAAGTCTGGCCCCTAGCTACTGTTGTTGGATTGCTCCTAAACCACTCTGGTTTACCACTGATGGATTCAAATCAGTTTTTGCTCAAATAAACTCTTAAAATTTTTAATATTCATCAAGTTAACTTTTCACACTATATCGCAATTAAAATAAATTTAGTGTTTCTAGTGTACCACTATGGATAAGTTTCAAATATTAATAAAGTTTCAAAAGGATACATAGAGCAGGATAATGTAAAATACTGAACACATATCAATATTCTGGATATGTACACATGTAATAAAAAATATACAAAGAGATGATGAATCCCAATCTCAGAACACTAATGTAAATTTCATTGATGCAAGAGAGAAAAGAAAGTGCTAGGAGAGTGGAACTTCAAGTATTTCAATCATATTCATTTATTGTTAAGAGGGATCTGCTAAAATTTCTCAATCTATAATCTGTGGGGGGTACATGGATGTCTATTATGTTATTTTCCTGGACCTCTATATGCCTACAATATCTTATAATTCAAAACAATACATTTAAAAAAAAATAAATGCACACAAGAAATATCTCTTTCACAGTCTCATACATAAGGACTCCACTGAATAGTTGAAGACTTTAAAAACAGTGATGGGATCATTTTTATTACTTACAGTTAAATCAGCATGGAAACATTAGTTTAGCAGACATAGAGAAAAATTAAAATCTATACCAAGACTGGAAATAATAAAGCAAATAATTTCTACTAACACACAATGAATGGGCTTTGTGTTCAAGCTTTATATGTAATATCTCTTGAAGGATACACCAAAAAGTGCTCACTAGCAGTTGCTTTTTTAAGAGAAACAGAGGCACCAATAAGTGGGAGTGGGATACTTAACTTTTTACTGTTTAATTATGTCATGCTTGAATCTTTTACCACTTGAACCTTTCCAAAGTATGCAATTTCATATATGTAAAGGAAAAGGGGGAACTAAATATTTTCTTCCATAGCGTCTTGCTTCCTTTTAAATGTCAATGCTCTGGGAGAAGTAACACAATGAGTGTATAATATTCTGGGGTAAATTAGTTTACAGATGACATTCTTCAATCACAGAGTGGCAAATACATGCCACAGGTGCCACTCCATTGCCCCTGGCAAACATTGCTCATCTATGGGGCACTCTTTCCTGCTGAACCTAAAAACTCAACAGAATGCTCCAGGCAGCCATTGTCAATGGATCAAAGACAGCACTCAAGATGATACTTGGATACTTACTTTATACTTACTCTGCTCTATACTATTTAAAAAGTTGTAGCCCTGGCCCCTGTGCTCAGTGGTTAGAGCATTGACCAGCACACTAAAGGGTCAATGGTTCTATTTCCGGTCAAGGGCACGTACCTGGGTTGCAGGTTTGATCCCTTGATCTCTCTCTCTCTCTCTCTCTCTCTCTCTCTCTCTCTCTCTCTCCTTTCCTCCCTCCCTTCCACTCTCTCTAAAACTCAATGGAAAAAATACCTTCTGGTGAGGATTAACAACAACAAATGTTTGTAGACAAAATGAAAGAAAAAATGTAAAAGAAATTTTGATCTTCAACAGAAAACTATGCAAAACATCACTTTGGATTATCTAATTTTAGTCTTTCATTGTCTTTGAGCTATTTTATTACTCTATAAAATGCAAGTAATTAATAACGGTGCAAAATATGACTTGTAAGATAGAGATTTAATAGACTTTTCTCTTCAACTCTGGAAAAATCAGTTTGGCCTTCATTTGCATGTTTGTTTCAATACTCCTGATCTATAAATCCAGCTGTTTTACAGATTCTCTTTTTTACCAGTTATAACATGTGCCTGGTTGCCTCACTGAATGACTTAAATAAAATCTTTACCACATGTTCATTTTTATATCTGAATAAGAGTCATAAATTTACTTTTTTAAAAATGCTTTTAAAATATGTTTTGTTTTATTTTATTTTATTTTATTTTATTTTATTTTAAGAGAGAGGAAGGGAGAGGGATAGATAGAAGCATTGATGAGAGAAACATCGATTGGCTGCCTCCTTCATGCCCTCCACTGGGGACCAAACCCATAACCCCGGCATGTGCCCCGACGGGGAATGAAACCAGCAACCTCTTGGTTCATGGGTCAACACTCATCCACTGAGCCACACTGGCCGAACATAATTTTACTGTTGTTGTTGTTTTTTTTAATATATTTTATTGATTTTTTACAGAGAGGAAGGGAGAGGGAGAGGGATAGAGAGTTAGCAACATCGATGAGAGAGAAACATCGATTCAGCTGCCTCTTGCACGCCCCCTACTGGGGATGTGCCCGCAACCAAGGTACATGCCCTTGACGGGAATCGAACCTGGGACCCTTCAGTCCACAGGCTGATGCTCTATCCGCTGAGCCAAACCGGTCAGAGCTAATTTTACTTTTTAAATGTTATCTTTTATCACACTATGGGGTAAAAGAATGAAAGGGGATGTGTAAAAATTGAGCAGGAAAGACCTCTCCTTCAGGACAAACTTCATTTACTGCAATATTTTCCTTTACACAAAGATTTCCTGCACTGCTATTCAAAGAAATATTCAAAGATTTCCTGCACTGCTATTCAAAGAAATATTCCAGCAGTGCAGAAAGTTCACGTATCTTTAATGTAGATGATTAGATATATAGATATATAGATATATAGATAATAGATATATAGATATATAGATATATAGATATATAGATATATAGATATATAGATATATAGATATATAGATATATAGATATATAGATGAAGGAGAGATATTTGAGCATCAGTCTGGAGAATAATCAAAATTCAAAATACTTTATCCACAGGGGCACTGCCCAGTTAATCCAAATACCACTTATATAATATTCACAGGCACAACCTAAAAGCATTTGTTTTCTCTTAAGATTTTTGAAATGTTGGCTTATTTCTAGCAGGTTCCTTCCATATCAGCTTTGGCCATATAGCTTTAAGACCATTCACAGGATTCTGAGGTCAGGCTGAGCACACCAGACTCTCCAAGTGGGAAAGTTAATGTAGGCCAACAAGGGCCTTCTCCCCACACTACCCACTCAAGCCATCCCCCACCCAATTCAAAAGCCTTGTTTCTATACCAAGGGAATAGCAAAGCCATGTGGTGTTTCCTTGGTTTTATACCAGTATGGCATAGGACAAAGAACCCCCGTTTCCATAAACGACATGAACTAAGCCATGATTTTACTTAACTATTTGAGCTAAAGATACTTCAAATGATGTTTTCAGGAAATACATACACAGTGCTGGTCCTTAGTTTTCACAAAGTAGTTCTCTCATTAAAGCTTTTGAAACTCTGTTCTACACGTTCACCCTGAGCCTGCTCCCTAGAATTGCTTTTAACTGCAGAGCTTTCACTGCAAATGGAAAAGAGAGAAAAAAAGAGAGGATTTGTAAATACAGAGCTACAGTGTCCGTGCTCATCCTCCAGGACTCCTGGGCACACTCTTGGAGAGGGGCTGGGCCAATTAAGGTGACTGAAGAGGTCATAATCAACATGAGCTTGCTAGGATGTTCATGGAAATATTTGAATATCAATGCATGTAATATATGCAGAATGAATTTTCAAAAGCCAGACTACATTGTTTCCATAGCATTGGAAATCTCCTCACTGCCTAGCTTGTCTGTGTGCAGTTTTGTATCCAGAAACAAAAGCAACAGTTAAAACCCTGCTTAATGGGGGATCCTAAAAGCAAAATTTTCAAGATGGAGCAGCCATGATACGAAGGTAGCAGTTTAGCTTTTGGTGAAAATATTTTTTCCTCTAGATTCTCTTATTTTCCCACTCAACTACCTATTCTCAAAAATCATTCGGTTATTGCTGACGTTAATCATTGTTCTTTTTAAAAGTGAACAAATTTACTTGGTACCAGGAGTGCTGGGAGCTTTCACATTTTATTAATCTCATGTTTTAGATATGAAAACTCACCCAGAGAAGGGAAATTGCGGGTTGGCCCAAGGTCACAAAGGACAGGGTTAAGCATATCCTGACTTGGTTTTGTGTGTCAGACAGATCCCCAAATAAATTTTCTTACTTCAATATCTTTAATGTTTTCCCTTTAGCGGTATTTGTATTTAGGGAATCTTATCCAGAGCAGTTAGCATTTTTCCATGCCTACCACATAGGCAGTTGAGTATTACCCCAATATACATCACAAATTTATATACTAATCTCCATTTCCATGGTTATCACTCCAGTTCAAGACAAAATTGTCTCTTACCTGAACTACTATAACAGATTTCTAACTAGTCTCCCTATTTCTAATCTTCCCTTCCCTGCCATATATTTTTCTTAACATAAATCTGATCATGTAATGCTGCTGCTAAATTCTTTCAATGATTTCCCGTGGCACTGAGAATAAAACTCAGATTCCTGACCATGACCTACATGACCCGGTTCCTGGCCCAGTTCTCCACTGCCACATCCTAGTTTGTATGATTCTCCCACCAACTACATATACCGCAGCCGCACTGGCCTTCTTTCTAGTCAGCAACATCAAATCAATTCCGGCTCAGGGCCGTAGCACTAGCTGTTTCAGTTTCTTGCCAACTTAAATTTTAGCTCATGTCACCTTCTCAGCAGACCTTCCTCTCTAACAGAGTCCTTTATTTTGGTTTCTCTATAGTGTTGTTTATTATGGATCTCATTTATATATGTTTTGCTCATTTATTTTCTGTCCTTCCCCTTTAGAAGTCTGTCTTCTCTTATTCACCACTGTACCTCTTAGTTATTAAAAAAAATTATAGTTAATATTTGCTGAGTATATGAATGTGTGAATGAATGAATAAAGTTACCAAGGCTTAATTAGTAACATTTCGCAAATAGTTATTGTATGTTGTGGGGAGATAGACATCAAGAAAGAGATTTGTTCTTCAAAGGGAGAATAGCTTGTTGGAACCCTTTGAGAATCTGGTCATGCACAAATTTTCACAAGCCCCAGAAGCTCATCTAGGACACCCTACAAGGCATGAAACCCAAGTTTAGAGCCCGTTTTAGCACATGGTCCCAATATGTTATCTGGGCTTACATGATGTTGAATAATTTGGCTATTGTTTAGTTCTCCCTCCCCCTCGTCCATATCTTTGCAATCTAAATTTAAGCCACACTAGGTTACCTACCAGGATTTCACTTGCCTCTAAACGTTTCTCTTCCCTGTACCTGGAATCCTCTCCAAACTCCCAACTCCCTTTTATCTAACTCCCACTCGTTTTTTTAGATCACATCATTTCCTCTGGGAAGTCCTTCCTGGTCATCAAGTATGAGTTCAGAACCTTAAAATAACTTTCATGGTTTATTCTGTACTTCTATCAAAACACTTCTATAAATTACTATGATTGTCAGTTCATATTATGCACACCCATCGCTTTAGGGAATATATTTGTTTTATTCGTCATGGTATCAATAGTGCCTAGTATAATGCCTCACAATTAAGGGCCCAATTAATATTAAGGGATTAAAATAAACTCCTTTTCTGAGTTTCATATTTCATCTCAGAAAATAGATATGATTATCGATCATATTTTGCAGGACCTTCAAATTAGAGGTTCCAAATTTGGTCACACATTTTGTTCCTGACTTTAAGAAAAAGCTTTTCAGAGACTAATACAGGTTGTGTCAAAGTCTAAACTGTGTCTCCCAAATGCTTTTAAATAATAAAATAAAAGATAGTGAAACAATATGTGTAGTTGTAATAAAAACAGAAGTTTCTGTCCTACCAGATTAATGTTGAATTTGCCCGTCTGTGGGATGCTTTTTGCTATTTCACAAAAACCTGTGAGGCTATATAAGTCAATCAGTCTGCTTCTAAACTAAGCCAGCTTAAAAATTTTTGTGGGCAAGGTGAAATACAGCAGTAATATAGCATGAATGCATACTGGTGGAGACCATTGAACCTGCTGAACTCACATCAGGAGGCAGAACTTGGAAGGAATTTAGGGTAGTAATAAATGTTGCTATGAATCTTCTCTACATGGCTTCCTCTGTTCTTAGCAGCAAAAACACTTTGAGAGACAAAGAATCTTTTTTCAGTTTATTTTTATTGTTGAGAGTATTACAAATGTCCCCATCCACCGACTCCTGCTTGTCCCAGGCCTTCACCGTATCAGTGTCTGTGTCCATGGGCTATGCATATATGCATATAAGTCCTTTGGTTCACTAGAGGCAAAGAAGTTTAATATTCTACTAAGAAAAGCTCCTAATAATACTACACTCTTCTAGCCCCATTCATCTCCAGAGGGCCTTAAATATACATACTCCCTTTTTCTCATTTCACATACACATGAGGACCCCAACCAGGGAGTGGCTCTGAACTCAGAATTCCCATTGTGACGATTCTAGTATTATGGAGGAGAACTGTTATTTTGAAATAACATGTGCTATTCCTAAAACAACTCATTTTTTGTAGTTTATACGAGAACCAGAGATGAAATATGACTATGAGCAAAATAAGCAGAATCACAATTCAGAGATATGGCTTAGAAAAACAAAATAAAAGAGTATGTTTACATAAATTATAAGCACTCCAGGGCTGGGATATTATTCTCTCGCCAACACTGTCAACCATTTATATAACATTGTGTACACTTGCAGCAATGTAAGATGAATAATAATAATTAATACAGTATGATTGTTCTGAATTCCACAGACTGCTCCTTACCGGATTCCTGCAGCCTCGTTTTTTAAAAGGTAGAATCCTAACTGACCATATGTATTTCCCAACCTTTGCTTGTTAGGCTTCTTTGTGTCTTATAAACCCACTAGTGATTATTTCGAACAAATTTACGCTATATCACTACTAACAAGCCATGGACTCCAAAAAGTGAACTTGGATAGCGTTGAAATCATTGGAATGTTGGCCAAGAGCTTTAACCTCAAAGGAGTGTGTGATTTCAGTGACTTCTGGTGTCAGATGGCTCAGAAATGGAGAAAAGAGAATGGGGTAGAGGAGTAGAAGAAGGGATAAAGAAATTAACCCTGAAGCCATCCCAGTATCATTTAAAATACCAAGACATCAAATTCAAAGGTATCTTTTTTGACCTTTTTAGGCATTTATTTGTTGAAGAAATCAGCAAATGAACATGGGGAATCCCTACTGAAACAACTTTCTCACTGGCTTCCTGCCTCAAATCTTTTCTTCCTCTCCAATCTATCCCACATGCTTCTCACAGCACAATCTTCCAAAAGTATCATCCCAGCAATGATTTTCCATTAACTTTCAAAGAGAATCAAGCTAATCACTGCCTGTACAATAATTCCTTAGCCTGGCCCCCAAAATCCAGGGACTACATTTCTAGTCGCATCTCCTTCCACTCCCTTCCACACAGCCTATGAGCCCACAGTAGTAATCCTCCCTGCGCTCCCTCAAACATCCCTGGCTCTTCAATATCTCAGTGCCTTTATTCTTTTACTCTAACACACTCTTCACGTTGTGAACCTGAAAAACCTACTCAGCACTCAGGATGCTATCATGCCTGACTCTCCTCTTAGGTTAGTTGCTTCCTCCTTATCAATTCTTAGTCCGTTTATAAGACACCACAATTGCATGTTATTTACTTCAAGTGGTCATCTCCTTCAAGAGACCAAGTTCATGGGCAGAGATGGTCTTCTTCAGTCCTGAATACAAATGACCGTGTTCAGCCCTGGGTCAAGCATAGTGTCTAACACATAGTAAGTACTCGGTTAGTATTGTTTAAGAAAAACACTAAAATTAAATACAAAACTATATATTCTTATCAGAAATACAGTGACATTCCTGACAATGCAAATCTCCCACTGTCCTTAGCATTTGCCTCCAAGCAGAATAATAAGCAATAAATGCCTGGTACAAACAATTAGCCTATCAAGCAGGTGCTGGCTGGATCCCTGAACACGTTCTGTAGTTCCATGCTAGACTTCATTTACTTTGTGAAGCCCAGAAACGGACTCCCACCCCCACTCAAGCAGTAAGCATAAACAATACCAAGAGCTAAATCCAGCAGCCTCTAAGTGCACTTAAGTCCCATTCAAAGTCAAGGGAAATTATGCATACATGAGAAGTAGAAAGGGAGGGGAGATAAGAAAGATGGCTTGCTGCTTCTTGGAAAACAGGAAAAAAGACCACAAAGGTTCAGTTCCTCAGAAAATTGTCCCTATTTGCTGTCTTGTTTTCATCTTTTTAGGAATTTATTGGATTGGGAAAGACCTTTGCTACCTGACTGTATCCTAAACTCCCAGTTGCCTTTGCATTAGTTAATGTCTGAGCTTCCTGGTTAATTGTGGCGGGTGAGCAGCGGGCTGCACAGATGTCAGATGTCCTACTCTATCAGATGAAGAGGTTCCTGCCTCAGGCTGTTTATATATGACCTACCAGGATTTCCTGCTGCATGATGAAATAATTAGGGGGCCCTCCGTGAGTAGAATAATGTTGCAAGTAAGTTGTAACAGCATTACATTAAATAACAAAAATGAAACATTTGGCCTTATCTGCATCAGAATCTTTAAATAACAAAAATGAAACATTTGGCCTTATCTGCATCAGAATCTTCCTAAGGTTTATTGTGAACATTCTGTTCCTCATTTTTATAATAATCATATGGGTGCTAATTTTAATGTTCACTAGAGAACACAATAAGTTTAGCAAGGCTTTCTTTAATGCTTGTGTTACAATTTGAGTCAAGAGTAAACAGGGTGGGGAGATATCTTTTTTGTGTGTTTAATTTTCTAAATAAAGTTTGTCTTTTGCCTCTTATAACAAAGCAATTCTATAGACTCAACAAAATCTGATGGTCTTTTAAAAGAATTAGTAATATTTTCTAAATTGATAGAGTCTTAAGTCTTACTGAATTCTAACTTCTGACTTTGACCCAGAAAATAAGTATACATCCTCTTTATAATATTTTTTTTAATTTTGTCCATAATGGGTATTACCCACATACAATTTCCATGATTTAAGGGCATTGTCCTATATACAAACACGAATCAAGACTAAGAACAAAAATTCTAAGCAACTTTGATCATTAAAATGAAATGTCATGAATTCTAGAAACACATCTGGGCATATGGGGCAAATCAGACCAAGTAATATTAGCGTGTTTTCCACTATCATCCTGTGCATCCCTCTGCGTTAGTGCTTAACACCTTCCCTGATAAGACTGCAAACTCCTTGAGGGCTGTTTGTCTCATGCATTTTTGTATCTCCTGCTCCTAGTGCAGTAAGTCCTTGGCACAACTAAGTACTCAATACATTTTCATTAAACTGAATTATAAGTGTGGAGTGAGGAATGGAGAACAAGAGATCAAGAAAAAGGTAATGGTCATTAATGAATTCCTCACTCCTTTACATTTTTTCCAATGTAAGTACAATGTAATCTTTCTATGGAGGTACAATATCACCTTCATCCCCTTTAACATCTCCCCTGCTATAATTGTTCTAAAAAGGGTAAGGATTCCCAGCCCCCTCCTCTGAATAGTGGGCCTAATACTATCTGTTTATATATAAGGAGTAAAAGAATTATACTAAATTACTAAATAGATAGAATCATAAATTGCTAAATAAAATGAAAATCCATCTGAGTTTCATTGCTTGAAGATCATACACCCATGAAGATGGCCAGGTGAATTCCTAAAAAACCCAGAGAACACAGTTTCAGAGAAGAAGGGAGGTTTCCTGTTGCATCTAGGAAAGATTTAAGAAAAATAAGACCCTGTGAGAAGTAAAAGAAGAGCAAGTAGCTTTTGTCACAAGTGCCATTCTGATCCATTAATAGCAGCTACCATGTAGAGGTAGTGTCCAGGTTGTGTGACAAAGCACAGCAATTAACTGATGGTCCCTGCCTTAGCCTTGGAACAAGTGGCAATATGAGTATTCACTCTCTGTACCCCAGCAGCTCTTCCCAATAACCAAGAAGGCTGCAGTTATTTTAGGGGAGAACTGGAGAACAAAGAGATGTTCAAACAACAGCCTCTGAAGGAAAGCAAAAGTTCATTTAAGTACAATTATACCCAGGTGTGGCACTCTTTGCCTTGTTTCATAAACACTTAATGAGCACTTACCTATCAAATAATACTCACTGGCCTCAAGGAATTAATGGTCACCTGTAGGGGGAAAGACAAATAAATAGGAAATTTTAATATAAGGTGATTAATAATATAAAAGTCTACAAATAATGTTAAAGGAATTCAAGTTGAAGTGACTAATTTCGGCTAAGAAGAGGGATGTTAGAAAATATTTCTGAGAGAAAGAGATCATCCAAACAAGGCTTTCAGGATAAGTTAAATGTGGCCTTGCAAAATAAATAAATAAATAAATAAATAAATAAATAAATAAATAAATAATAAAAAGGAAGAAAGAAAGAAGAAAGAAGACAAGAGGAGAATGGGGAGAAGGAAGAGGAGGAGGAGGAAATGCATTTGAGCAGTATATACAATGATGCTCAAGGAAATGTCCTTAGTTCAGTTGCACTGCTGAGTTCAAATGATGTGGAGGATGATTGAAGATAAGGCTAGAGAGGTGAAGAACAGTCAGAACTCAAAGGACTTTGTCAGTCCCAGGAGACTGGAGAACTGTAAGCAGGACAGTAACTTTGCATCTCTTCCTTGACCTGCATCTTCTATCCCTTCTCTACTGTCTCTGTTCCCTCACTATATAAGCGTATTAATGTCTCCGCTCCTTGAAAAAGAAAATATATTTTGATCCTACATTCCTGCATCTTTTCCAGTTTCTTTTCTTCTCTTCCCAACCAAGCAGACAAGCTGAAAACATCTATACTTTCAGTCTCCACAGTTCTTAGTTTATGAATAACTGCATCTCAGAGGAAATAAAAACAATGACTTTGTGCAAATGCAGGTGCCTTATGTTTCTCAGGAGTGTGAACGCTGAGCAACACCCTACCCTGCTAAAGATGAGGCAAATGTCTAGAAAGAACAGTCCCCCTGAGCTGCAGAAGTGGAGGCGAAATGTGTTCAATCCAGTCAGGAGCTCCTCAGAAATGCAAATTGCCCACTTGAAATAAGAAGGCACCTATTGTTCAGCCTTGATTGCCTCTGCAGGCCGACAGGCAAGGGGGGAAAACCCTTGAAGGAGAAGGGAGTCTAAGTAAACTGCACACTTAGAGGAACAAATAAAAATGAAGCCAAACTCCAACAGGGCTTCCATTTTTCATCTGCGAAGCAAGCAGGGATTATAGAGTAAAAACCATTTATGATTCTGCATTCTTTATAACGTAATTCTCCGTGCTCCTTTTTGTTGTCCCTATTATCTCATAGATGTTGATAAAGCTAAAAATTTTAATATGTCCTGTGCAGCCCGACCTCACCGTCAATAAATGCACAGCGTGATTACAATTAAATGTGTCTCTAGTCATATAAATACTTTATGCCAAGAGCATATATTTACAATAGGAAAAATAACAGCTTTCACTTTTTCCCCATCATTTAGACATATCCTGCATATAGATGTTTTGTTCCTATCTTGCTTCTGCAAGTTCTGTTCTTTGGCCCTGGAGGAAAATATGGTGATTTTTTTTTTTTATTTCTAACTCAGTTTTATTCTGAACTCAATTTCTTTTCTCAAGAAAAAGAGTTAGTTACAAACAAGTATTAAAAGTCTCAAAGTCTGAATTTAGAACAGAATGAATCCTTCGCGAGAAAATAAACAAGGTGCCGCTTTTTCTAAAATAATTCTCATCTAACCTGTTTACCAGCTGAGAAATAAAAGATCTTGGTATTTAAACTTGAAACTCTTTTTCATTTCTTTATCCCCATCTCTTTTTCATCTTTATAAACAGAAGTCTATAATTACTATACTAACAAAGAATACAGCTGAACTATACACAGGTTAAACCATTCTAAATAAAGTACAGAATAATAAATAATAGAATAGTCAAAGGAGCTAGCATAATAAACACATGAAGAGCTACACCACATCCTACAATGTAAGATGTCTCCCATTTCTAAGTCTTTTCAACTTCCTGAGTGAAAGAGACCAAAAGAAGCATAAGCTAACAATCATAGAAACTGGAGAGATCACACAGTCCAGCCTCTTAACTACATTTAAAGCCCCCATTAATCATAATAACAATAGCAATAATAGCGGTGGAGACAGTAGTAGTTGTAGTGGTATCAACAATTACCACTCCTCGAATATTTACAATGTGCCAGGCACTATGCTAACTGCCATAAGCACACTATCTCATTTAATTCACATAACAATATGGTTGGATGATTATTATTCCCACTACAATGAATGTACAGGTACAGTTCTGATTGGTGAAGGGCTAGCTTCTGCCCTGACCATTTTTCATATGGGAATCTGATAGGACAGCCCTTTCTATTTGAAAACAGTTGTGATTGAGAACTTTTTCCTCATATGGAGCCCAAACTGGTTTCATGAAACTTCCAGTCATTCATCTTGGCACTTTCTTACAAAAGTAAACAAAGTCCAATCTTTCTTCCAAGCAACAGCTGTTTAATACTGCCACCACGATGTCATTTGGACTACCTGATCTGGTTTGGTGTCCCTGCAGCCAGATCTAGCACCACAGGTAGGCTAACCCATTGAGTCTGCTCCTGAAAACTCAGTTTTGAGCCAAATTCTGAGACAAAACTAGCTCCTAACCAGGAGAACTATAGAGAATGCCGCAGCCTTTACCCTTTATTACAGCCAATTATCTCTAACAGGGGCCTTTCTCCGGTTCATGGTTCTGGTCCCTATGATAAACCCCGTCGTAATTTTATTTCACTCTGAATTCTTGAATGATCTCTAATAAGAAATGTAAGGCATTAGCGAACTCTCCAGAGCAAATAATTCCAGGTGTCACTCTTGTACCCTTTAAATAGTATCTTGCTGGCAATACTCCCGGTATTTTAAAAGAATTAGAACTGAAGTTACAAATAACTAACATTTATTAGTGACCACTGTAAGCCAGGCACTATTCTAAGTACTTTACTTATATTAACTCACTTCATCCTGGCAACAATCCTATGATATGGGTATGGTTATTATCACCATTTTAATAATGAGAAAACTGAGGCACAGAAGGAAGTTGGCTAACTTACCCCAAATCCTATGTAGTTCTGTAGGAGCTGGAAAACAAATCCTGGACATATGACTGTAGGACTTTTAATCACTACAGTATTCTGCCTCTCAGTAGTTGCTAACCTCTACCCAGGCTAGAGTCTGGGCACTGTTTCTTATAGTTTGGCATGTTTCAGCAATTTGCCACAGAAAAGAGCTATCTGGTGCAGCAAAGTGCTTTCCCTGCTCCATACCACTTCCTCTTTTGTAAATTACCACATCTTTCTACTTATATGGGTGGCCCTGAGGGGAGCTGGGAGCAAGGAGACTTTGACTCAGCATTCAGAAATCAGGAATGCTGGCTGACCAACAAAAACTCAGTGTGAACCAGGCCTTCATGAGAAGTGAACAAAGAGACAGGCCACTGCTTCTAGTGGTATTGACCGTACAGTTCATCAGATATGCTGCTGTGGCCACCACTGCCCCATGCAGCGACGCTCTGCAATGAAGACCCATTGGTCAACTACATCCACCTTTGGGTCCATCTGTATCTTTTCAGATCTATTTGCTGTCCGTCACAGTCAGGAGATTGGGTCTGCTTTGCAAACTCATTGTCCTGGATCTGAAAATACAAAAAGCCAGTTTTGCTTGGAGTGGAGCCCACTCGAGTTTCTGCAGCCAAGTTCCAAGCCCACAACTGGAGCTAGTATAGTTGTATAAACTAGAGACATTTAACCTTGTGGCCTTTCTTATCTAAACTGTGAGGACAGAATATAAGAAGATAAACTCTGCCTTTCATATTCAGCACAGCTATGGAACTTAAAGAAAAGAAAAATGACTCTTTATGGAGATTTTTCTATTCACCATAGACTTTTTTTAAAAGTGAAAAATAAGGCTACTTTTAAGATATCTCACCTTCTGTTCAAGTGCAATTTTATATCATAGTCATTTCTCACAAATTGTAATAACAATCTATCTGAATAGTCATAACTCAAAGAAAGAACTGTGTCTATTTTGACCAATATGATTATAACTGAATGAGTTGGTCAGTCATCTCAACAGAAAGTTTATAGTGAGCTATCCCACATACAGGCGGTTTTAACATAAACCATTTTCTCAGCTTAACTAAGCAGTGGAGATCCTTATTTTAGAATGGAATAAATCTTCCCGAACTTGGCTCTGCCTCTCGTTTTTGGCTCCCTCCTAACTATTTGCAGCTTTTCGTTGGTTGCTTTTTCCCCCTTCACATCCTTTCCTCCACTCCCACTCAACCCCAACCCCGAAAATACAAATCTTTCTTATACATCAGAATCCACTTGGCAAGCTAGACTACTGATTCAGGCTTCTTTTCCTGACTTAAAAAAAAAAAAACACTTATCAGTTTTTCTGTCCCTAAGTCCCTATGCTGCGATAGGGAAAAATGAGAAAACTTGATTCTCCCATTATCTTTGTTAAAGCAAAACATAACTAATCATCACACACACCCTAAATCCCACAATCTTTCCCAGTTTCCAACAGAATAATTTCTTTTTTGAAACAATACAAATATACCTTTACTTTGAAAAGAGATAGGAACAATTTATCCATACGTATCTTTGCTGCTGGTGAAAAGAGGCTAAAATATACTGAGAATTCACCGACATTCTCCATCTTTGTCGTGTGCTAATTCGGAGTAATCCCCAAAGAGAGGCATTTTCTCCACACACATCTATGTTGTAGTTCTGGCTGCATGTGTTCTTGTAATGTTTTTTTCATTCAATATGTTATCCTTCCAAATAGTTTCTTAGAGCCTATTAGCACCTCTCCACAAATTTTAGCAGCTTAGAGCCCATAAACTCCTCTTAGGCATCTCAGTAGTTGGTTTCTTACCCAGTATATAGAGGGCTGCTTTGTTAGCATTTCACTATCTGGGGAAAAAAAAACAGAATAGAACAAAGTATCTGACCTGTGGGACAGAATTAGATGCATGAAAACCTGTTGAGAGAAATGCATAAGCTTCTATGGGAGAAGGCATGCAGTTGTGGAAAGTATCAATATTCACCTTCTTACTTCGCCCTTCTCTGGTGAATGCAACGTTATTTGGGATTGGAGCCTGCTCTCTTCAATAATCCAGAAACTGTTGGGTGTGTGTGTGGTGGGGGGTGTCGGGGGGGTGTCCCTTTTCCAAAGTAGAGAGAGTGCTGGAGGTACTAACCAGGAAGACATCTGCCCTGGCTACATAATAATCTTCTTGAGACAAAGCAGGTTTTCTGGCTATAGCTGTGCAGATTGTGCATAAAATTAGCCAACCAAGGGATCAAGTGGGGCTAAAATCTACCTTTATTCAGCTGGACAAACCCTGTACAATCAGGCTGTGACTGCTGAAAGGAGGCGCCTTTTCCTGATTTGTGCAAAGGCACCAATGGGCTAGTGCTTATTCTAGAGACTAGGACCATCTCTGCCTCTTCGACTGCCACATCTTTGGCATTTTGAATACATGACAGCAACTTGATAATTATTTGGGGAATGAAGGGAGAGGAAGGAAAGAAAGAATTCTCTATGTAAAGTAGCAATAAGTGCAAAACTCAAGCAGAGATCTGAGATAAGGGCGCCTTTCTTTTTTTTACAATGTGCACTGTTGGATCTGGAAAGTCCAAGCAAAAGAAAAATGAGAATCCTATGTTGTCTTTGTGTTTTTATTCCTATATCCAAAAATAATGATGACAAACACAAATTGTATTGAGGTAAATTAATCTAAAACCTAATTTTTATCATCATGACACTTACCAGTCTAGCCAAATGTTTTTAACTCCACGAGTATATAAGATTCTTTTTAAAAATTTCTTTATTGATTAAGTTATTACATATGTGTCCTTATCCCCACATTACCCCCTCATTACCCCCTCTCATGCCCTCACCCCCCTGTTGTCTGTGTCCATTGGTTAGGCCTATATGCTTGCATATAAGTCCTTTGGTTGATCTCTCCCCTTTACCCCCACCCTCCCTTACCTTCCCTCTGAAGTTTGATGGTAAAATTCTTAATAATTAAAAAAAAAAGAACATTTCAGATAACCTTATGAGATAATACATCTCATCAAAGGTACAACTGTATAAGTCCTACCTGTAATCCAATACAGAAAGTAGTGTGATTTTTAAGTTGGGGAGCAAAACAAAACTTCTGTAAACCTTTACTTATTGTATTAGTTTCCTATGGCCTCTGTAACAAATTACCACAAACTTGGTGGCTTAAAATAACAGATATTTATTCTCTCAGAGACCCAGAGGCCAGAAGTCCAAAATTAAGGTGTCAGAGTACCACACTGTCATTGGAGGCTCTGGGAAGATTCCATTTTTTATCTCTTTCAGCTTCAGGGGTGGTTGGCATTTTGGCTTTGGCTACACATCTTTCTGGTCTGCCTTCATATAGCCTTGTCTTCAGTATGTGTATCTTCTCTTCTGCCTGGTTATAATCTCCCTCTGCCTCTCTCTTATGAGAGTATGTGATTGCATTTAGGCCCACTGGCTAATTCAAGATAAGCTCTTCCTCTCAATATCCTTAACTTAATCGTATATTTTTTCCATATAAGGTAATATTTTAGGATTTGAGGATTATGAAGTAAATCGATGTTTGGAGGTACCATTTTTCTGCCTACTATATTATCTAAATAAATACTTATATTCTTAGTTTTCATGGTTATATAGATTACTAGAGGCCCAGTCCACGGGATTCATGCACTGGTAGGGGGCATGGCCTGCGGGGATTGGCCTGCTATGGAAGCGCCGCTCATCCGGGTCAGCCGAGCGGCACTCCTACTGTGTTAGTGCACTGACCATCAGGGGCAGCTCCTGCGTTGAGCCTCTGCCCCCTGGTAGTCAGTGCGTGTCATAGTAACTGGTCAACCGGTCATTCTGCTGTTCAGTCGCTGGGCTTTTATTATATAGGATAGTCATTTTAGGAACTCTCTTGAATCAGCAAAAATTCTTTACTTTAAGGAGATTTTCATTCAAAATCTGAATCCTAATTCAATTACAATGCTTAAAGAACATGTTTCACTTATATATAGTTTGGTGAACCTCCTATACAGATTCTGAACAAGATAAATTTTTACAATTGTGAAATATTTTCTTTACAGATATTATGCTAAACTTCTGTATTATAGTTATTTCTGAGCTGATGATGCCAAAATACTAGGCAAGTACACATCTGACAAGCCACCCCTTGTTGGTTGTCAAGTTCAGCTCACATCTCAGAAAACTTTAATGAGCTGAACCAATTGGTACTTTGCTACTGCCAAAATGGTGTGTTCAATTACAATTTTATCAGATAATGGTGGTGGTAAAATCTACTCATTGTATTGACAACTACAGTGTAATGCTTAAAAGGTATAGAATAAAGTTAAGTGAGAGATTAGGGATAAAATAAAAGGAGAGATGTTAGCTGTCCACACAGATTTAAAAGGAGCTAATAATATAACACCTATATCTTTACACCCTGAGAGGTCATTGTTTGTTGTTCTCAGTGCATCCAGAGTAGAACAGGGTCCTGAATACTGACCGAGGCTAGCTAAACTCCCAGGGACTGACTCATGAATGGAGCATTACACTCATTAACAATGTGGAATGTGTTTTCCAATGACCACGGACATAGGTCTGTCTATTCTTCAGGGAAATAGATCTTCCAAATAAAAATATTTGGCAGATGGACTTATAACGTAGTTTTGTGAAAAAGGTATCTGAGCAAATTATATTTGGAATGTTATTTCATCTAAACCATGGACAACCTCAGGCACACATTAACAGTTTCTACAGATGGTTAATCTCATGTAAAACTTTATGAGTCTTACTTGCCTTACATTGACAAAGTGGTCTTATTTCCAAGTTTTAGGGGCTCCTCACTTTGCTCTAATGTACTGATTGTGCCTTGATTAGTTGGGTTGCAACTGAATAACTGAGTTGGGGTTCTCTAATGCAAGTGTTTTGGCTGCTTTAACAGTAATTTGAACAAAATGAGCAAATAAGTAGATTCTACTTAAGGTTGATATTAAAGCTAAAATCAACCAAGCTAATCCCAATAAGTAGCTTTGATGTAAAGTAAACCTCTTATCTTGACATTGATACTGTCAGTTACTACAAGCTTAATAAAATGAGGCAAAATCTATACTTACAACAAACATCTTCAGTAAATTGCAGAAAATGAGTAGACAATGCAATAAGGAGTCCTCACTCTGAACCAGACCTAAATCTAATGATTCCCAAATGGAAGAAGTGTGTGTGTGTGTGTGTGTGTGTGTTTAAAAGGAATTATAAAATACTATTGTTGACTTTTATAAGAATAAGAATAAAAAGGTTATTGTTGTCGTGTGGTCTTAGTTCAGTTTACAGAACTGTTCTTGTTCTACTTTTCTTTCCCACTGGAAGTAATATAATTTTTCTTTTTATGGTTTTAGAAAATGCCTTTAGGACATTAGACCAGCGCTAGTCCAGTAAAAGACAGAACTTATCCAATGGCATAGGGATGGTTCACTAATTTGTTCACAAAATATTTTGAAATGGGATAAACTTTAAAAAATACAAAATATTTTTTTTCACTGGTACTGTAATCTTGAAATTTTAAGAAAAACAATTCCAGGTTCTAGCAAAAAGACACACACTGACTTGAACCATATTCATTTATTCATTTACTAGAGGCCCGGTGCATGAATTCATGCACAGGTGGGGTCCCTCAGGGTGGCCTGTGGGGATTGGGCCCCAGCTCGCGCCCCTACCCTCACAGCCCCACAGCCCCATGCCCCATCTAGCACCCTGCCGTGGCTTGGTGCTGCCCCCTCACCTGCTCCACCATCCCGCTGCGGTCCTGCTCTTGTCCGGGCCCATCAGGGCCAGCAGCACCTTCACTACTGACCTCTGCCAGTGCTGCATCGCCGACACCCACCATGTTATGCACCCTGGTGGTTAGCACACATCATAGCCACTCCCAGTCAAACTCCAGGTTGAACTACCGCCTGAGGGGACAATTTGCATATTAGACTTTTATTATATAGGATTAAATAAATATTGTGTGCTGGGCAATTTTCTAGGTGATTAAAAATATATAGCCCCTGCCTTCATAGAGTTTATACTGTAGTAAAGTATTAAACTCAAATTCTAGCATATCAAAATATATCTATATTTCCTAGTAATAATTTGATGTTTTTTACAATAGCACAGTGTCAATGAACATTATCTGTGAAAAGCCTGGATCTTGGTATATACATACAGAAAGCAAGATGAAGGTAGATATTTGATGACTGTCATGTAGAAGCAGAAGTGTGTTATTTGCTACTCTAAAGGAAGAAATAGATGGTTCACAATATGTTACATTTTGACTCAACCTAAAAAAAAAATTTTAACTAGAATTGCCCAACAATGGAGATATCCAAGTAAAAATTTGCCCATCTATATAAAAACTGCAGAAAGAATTATTATATTTGATGGAAGACTATCTCATTGATCACCATAGTATCTTCCAGTTATAATATACTAGAATTGGTATATTTTAATATCCTACGATTGGTTTTGTGAATAAATCAACAAGGGAAAAATTACTTTAAAATACTTGTAATTTTTAGATTGACTACATTAAAAACCTATGTCATCTTATCAGAAAATATCTTAACTCTACTTTGCATAAATTAATACTATGTGTGCTAATTCCATGTTAAAGCTTTTTAAAAATGGTTTCAATTTGTATTATGGCTTAGTTTCTACATGAATTAATCTTCAACAAGATTTTTTTAAACTCAAAGATGAAAAATTTTTCTTATCATTTTAGTAAAATATTGAAATCCAACTTAATTTGATCCCTTCATTTATCACCAACCTATTCTTCACCATTTATAATTTTTAGTAAAGCACTGAAACATTTCTTCCAAAAAGAACATATAAACCTTGTTTTCCATAGCCACACAACCCTTATGTCTCAAGTCCTAAGATTATATTTCAATAAAACTATTTTCACTCTATGGCCATTTGGGTTCAATATCCTGTCAGATTTCATAATTTCATAATAGGTCATTCCTATTGTTCTGTATTTCAGCAAAGGTGATTTATATCACTGAATAGGGTTAACCTGGGTAACTAATGTGATATTGTAGAAGTAATAGTATGGGTCTTCTGAGGTTAGGTCATGGTAGGTGTTGCAGCATCCACCTTAGGTTCTTGAATCATTCATGGGGAAAGCCAGCCACCATGTCCTCAGAACACTCAACTAGCCCTGTGGAGATGTTCAGGTGGGAAAGAACTGAGACCTCCGACTGACAACTAGAACTCTTGAGTAAGTCATGTGGGAAGTAAATAAAAGCTTCAAATGAACTGCCGGCTAGCTGACATATTGATCACAACCTCATGACAGAGCCAGAGCCAGAACCCCCAAGCTAGGCTACTTTTGAATTCTGGTCTGGGAAAATGCTTGAGAGATAAATAAATGTTTGTTGTTATTTTAAGCCACAAAGTTTTGGGGAAGGTTTGTCCTATAGCAATATTTAACTAATACACAGCATAGCCCATATCTCACATATATTTATGCTATCATTAATACAGAGAACATATATTGCTCACTTTTAAAAGTCTAGTTTATGGTAGTTTTGTTTTGGTTGTTTTTCTTTTACTTTTTTTCTTACAAAATCTAAATATTTTGAAGCTTAATTGCATGAGAAAATGTTCATGATACAGTGAACAAACTCTCTACACGATATGAATGACTAAAATGTTCGTTTATGTCAAAGTGGTGAAATAATACATAATTTCCTTATATACAACAGTTAATTATTGCTGCATAACAAACCACCCCCAAGTTTAGTGCTTAAAACAACACAAACATTTATTTGCTAACAATTCTGCAATATGGACTGGTACAGTTGGGATGCTAATATCTGCTCCATACGGTATTAACTGGGCTCACACATCTGCAGCCAGCTTGCAGCTTGACAGGAGCTGAAGGATCCAAGATGATTCATCCAAAAGTCAAGGGCCTAGGCTGGTACAACTACAATGGCTAGGGTCTGGCTGAATCTCTCTTGGTTGTCTTTCTGCAGCAGGGCCTCTCTTTTCATAAGACTTCTCATTCTCAAATAAACTAATTCAGACTTCTTTACATGATGTCGCAGAGCTGCAAGAAAATGTTTCAACCCAAAACTTACACAACCCCAATTTCATCACATTCTATTAGACCAAACGAATCATAAGGCCAGCCCAGGTTCAATGAGAGAAGACTACACAGGACTTTGAATTCATGTAGGCACAGTTCACTGGTGACATTTTTAATAAATTAACACACAGAATTCCCTTATTCTCCAATATTCTAAAATAAAAATATATTGTTTTTATTTTAATAAAGCAATAATTTAAAAAAATTGATGTGTTTCTAAATTAATAAATATGACATAAAATTACTATCTTGGAAGAGAGTCACTGCGAAACCTGGTTTCAAGGAGAATAAATCTAATCTCAACTATCTCATCTAGGAACATAGAGTTATTTTGGTTGGTGAATACATTGGGTTAATGGAAACATATTTAATTATTTTTCTTACAACAATTTCATGTTTAATAGATATATGTGATGCCTAATTTAAGAAGTTCTAGGAATAGAGGCCTTCAATTCAATCACTATTTTACATGCTTCATTTTGTCTGCAATATTTATGATGGTTACAAGCATAGTGGTTAGGGTAGGAATCCTAACTTTGAAGTAATACATATTGTTATATTACTCCAAAAGAAAAAAAAAAAGAAACCTCATGAAAAGGACAAGTCTTCATGGGAAATAGGGATTTTTTAATCAATTAACCTTTATTTAAAAACTTATAATACAAGACCCTAATTTAGGCACCATGGGGAATGCAAAGCAATAAAAAGACAAATCTTTACTTTAATGAACATTAAAAACACAATAACCAGAGGGATCCGATGAGTCTTAAAAGATGGTCACATAA
Source organism: Myotis lucifugus (assembly GCF_000147115.1). Taxonomy (NCBI): domain Eukaryota; kingdom Metazoa; phylum Chordata; class Mammalia; order Chiroptera; family Vespertilionidae; genus Myotis; species Myotis lucifugus. Next base: position 1,942,151 of record NW_005871073.1, read on the forward strand.
TAGCTTTGTAAAACATTTTGTTGATAAAGATTATAAATATAACAATCAAATTTAGCAAATTATTTTTTTCTTAAATAATAGGACTAATGAATCCATGAAGATGGCTTTAGAAACCAAAAATATGCTGGCCACACAGATTGTAGTGGATATACTAATGGTACCAAATCTTGGAATGGCAAAGGGGTTTGTGATCTGCCATGTTCTATGTTCTTTCCTAGCAGTGGGCCATTAACGCTTTTGCCTTTTCTGTGGCCCAGAAGCAGCAATCCTGAGTTATACATTTGGTTTCAGTAGGATAAGTGTCTCAGAAAGCCAGCATGGTAAACTTGAGCTCAACAACCTCCAGCTTTAAGTCTCTACACTTACCCCAAACCATGTACCAACCCTTGTCAAGATCACTGAAGTCAACATAATATGATCAAGAAACAATCCTAGAAGAACTTTCCATCAGAAATGAAGCATAAGGAGTTTATGCAATTTTTATTATGAAATGTTAGGAATTAAAATGCTTAGGATAGAGTAATCATTAGAAATATTATAACAATGGTTGTCCCCATTTATGGAAGTTCTATATGTATTATTTATCATTATAACTATATTACCAGCAAGAATTCATGAGAAACATATTATTATTATAACTCCTGCCACCTAATATGTGAGGCAACTGTTTAAATGACTTGCCCAAGGTCATCTAGGTTGTAAGTGGTAGAGTTGGGATTCCAGCCCAGGTCTGCCTGATGCCAAATCTCTTTCCACTTATGCTAAGCAATGCCTTCTTAATTTAAATAAACAAATAACTGTTTTAGTTTTATTTTTTAATTACAGTTTACATTCAATATTATTTTGTATTAATTTCAGGGGTATAGCATAGTGGCTATACAATCATATACTTTACAAAGTGTTCCCCCCAATATTTCTAGTACCCACTTGGCAACATACATAGTTATTAAAGTGTTATTGACTGTATTCCCTATGCCAGTGATGGCGAACCTTTTGAGCTCGGTGTGTCAGCATTTTGAAAAACCCTAACTTAACTCTGGTGCCATGTCACATATAGAAATTTTTTGATCTTTGCAACCATAGTAAAACAAAGATTTATATTTTTGATATTTATTTTATATATTTAAATGTCATTTAACAAAGAAAAATCAACCAAAAAAATGAGTTCGCCTGTCACCTCTGACACGCGTGTCATAGGTTCGCCATCAACGCATGCTGTACTTTACATTCCATGACTATTCTATAACTGTCTATTTGTACTTCTTAATCCCTTCACCTTTTTCACCCAGTCCCCCAAACCCCTCCCCTCTGGCAACCATCAGTCTGTTCTCTGTATCTATGATTCTGTTTCAGTTTTGTTTGTTCGTTTATATTTTCTTTAGATTCCACATATAAGTGAAATCATATGGTATTCTCTCAAAAAGTAACCTATTTGATACAAATGACTATTTTAAACATATGGATCAATCTGACATTCTAAATTATTTTACTGGTTTCTGGGGCATATATAAATTATCTTTGTCATCTTGAAAGTTCTCTACATTTCAGATAGATTCCAAAAATCAAAACAAGTTATCTCAATGTTTTCTATCTATTTCTTGATCATCATCAGTATTGTCTGCTTTATAATAACTCCTATAAGACAAAAAGGTTTAATTAAAATTTATTGATTGAATTTATAAATTCTATCTTCAGATTTTTAGTAAAAAGTATCACCTTAAAGTATCCAGTGATTCTTACAATTACTTCAGTTAAAAAATACCAAAAGAACTAATGAGGTTTGGGGAGGTCCAAAAGATTTTTTTTTTCAAGTTTAAAGATTTTTAACTTTAATTTCAAGCCTGTTACAAATATTTTTCAGTTATTCATTCCAGGAATTTATCTATACATTATCCCTCTATCTTTATTTATCTCTTTACTAAAATTATAGGACTCATATATATTCTACCTCCAAGTACACTTGTAATCCTCAGTTCAGAATGTTTTATTAGATTTATGTCTTTTTCTTAAACTTCTTTACATTATAGATTTACATGATTTTAATGACTGAGTCAGAGGAAATAATGAGTTCAAGAGATAATAAATCTACCAGAAATTACATTTAAAACTCCTAAAACTTGGTGAAGGAGTAACTGCAAGGGCAAATTTCCAGGTCACAGAATCAATTTGACTAAAAATGCTAAAGGAAATCTACTCCTAGTTGTCCAATTAATTAAATAAATAAATGTAAAGACTAGTATTTGATATGTACTAGGGCACGGGTGGGGGTAAGGTGAGAAAACTAGCCTAGAGGGACCGAGTCCTCCTGCTTTTCTAGCTCCCTTTATTTCTGGGAGTCCGTTACATCTTAGATTTTATTTGAGTTTGTCTCAGTTTGCTTCATTCAGTATATTTCCAAGACTTTTCTTGATAATAGTTTTACTTCCCTGTCTGCCTGCTCTTGGCAACAGCTGACCTGGCTGCAAGCCCAAAACATGGTAAGTGACAAATCACTACCAGATGAAGCCGCAGGTCTTACATAGAGTGTTTCCTCCAGCCTCAGAACACTGTGAGGCCCAATAAAATTACTGGGATGATTCAGAATCACAGTGAGATCCTTATTTTTGCGGAAATCCTCTGGTTCTCCTAGATGGTAAAGCACTAATGAAGAGTCCCATTAATTTTCAAAATAGTAAAATAGAAAATAAGTTGTGACAGGCCATTAAAATTATGATAGTGACTAGAAAAAGTTATTAAACAAATTATAGCATGATAAATTTGTAGCTTTTAAATTATTTTCCTCGCAGTTTGTCTTTAATAAAAAAATTATTTTTAAAATATTATTCATGATAATTTTTATTAAATCATTAGAAATTAAATTCCTCACAGGAAAAAAATTACACAATCTCACCATTAAAATGTTTGACTATATCCTTTTAAAAAAAATTTAAAGTTTTATTAGTTCTAACCATACAGTATTGGTATATGATATTCTAATCAACAAATAATAAAATTTTACTTATTAAAACTTTATTATTGGGTTTATGGATAGGTTTTTGAGAATATTTGTACAATAATTTTTCTAGGATCTAATGAATTGAAATATAAACAAAAATTTAGCCTACAACTGAATTCATAATAAAAACAAATCTACCCATTTGAATCACAGAGAAAATAATCTCAATAATTCTCCTGGATATTTATAATATGTAATTTTTTATCTCTTAGGAGACTTAAGAATATACCTTTCTCAGTCCCCAACAGTAATTATAAGATTTAAAATCTTACTTTATCTCACATGCTACATAACTTGTTCTGCAAAGCTGTAGGAAAACCACTTCCTCATTATATGTGGTATGATTTGGGGGGAATGCTTATGGTATATTCGATGGTTATGTATATAAGGAAAAATGTACAAGGTCTATCAAATTAAAACTGAAGATTGGTAAAATGATTCATAAAAGAATCTTTAAAAAGTTATAAATTAATTTGTGGATGTTTAAAACAATGCATACTTTGCCCTCCACTTTGCAGACCTGATTTATTCTTGGGCTTAATGATGCTTGGGCAAATCTCAAGAATCCAAGTCCTATATAATAAAAGGCTAATATGCAAATTGTCTGAACAGTAGAACAACCGCTCACTATGAGGCACACTGACCACCAGGGGGCAGACACTCAATACAGGAGCTGCCCCCTGCTGGTTAATGCCCCAGAAGCCAGGCTCATGGCTGGTGAGCACAGCAGCAGTGACGGGAGCCTCTCCCACTTCTGCAGCAGCACTAAGGATGTCCGACTGATGGCTTAGACCTGCTCCCCATGGCAATCGGACATCCCCCGAAGTCTCCTGGACTGAGAGAGGGCACAGGCCCAGCTGAGGAACCCCCCACCCCCAAGTGCAGGAATTTCATGCACCAGGCCTCTAGTTTCTCTATAATTCTTTTCCCGCCTAATCATCCACATTAAATTTTGGTGTAGTGAGTTCTTGCAATCAGAAGACATAGGCTTTAAATTCTTTGCCCTTTACTAACTAGGCAAATTTAAGAATGTCACTAAGCAGGAGCCTTAGTTTCCATACCTTGAAAAATGGAAATTTGGTAATGGCTATTTGATGATGGCCTATGTAAGAAGAATTGTTTGGGGGATCAAATCAACTTGAGATTATACACAGGTAAAAACCACAGAGCACTCCATGAGACAAGTGTTGCTTCTAGACTGCTCTCTCTGGCCTGGCAATGCTGATGCTACATCCTCTATTCCAATTCTCTTCCCTTTGTTAGGAATCAGTCCAAAATATCATCCTCCTAAACCTTAGGATTCATTCAGTTATGTGATAAGAGACCTAGAGCACTACCTGAGAAGTGTAAGTGCATTTCTAGGGGCTTTCTAAGAGCCCTGTTTGCCACTGTGTTGTCTAACTTGTTAGTAAGTTTCCCCATTGTAACTGAGGCTTTGGAAGAGGAACTATAAAGCCTTACTTATAAAAGGTTTTGGCAAACTGACCACTTCCACACTTCCCTTGAAACTGCAACCCAGACAAGGTAGATGTGATTTGGAGGTGAATATACCTATTTCCTACAGCAGGAATGCATGCAGGGGAATTACTGACATTAAAACAAACCGAAAAAGAAGGGGGTGTATTAAATGAAACTGTAAAGTTTATCCTTTTTATCAGTGAAAGAAAAAAATATATAAATTATTATGCAATATTCACTCTAACCTCATTTCCCCCACCTCTCTCCAAAAGTCCTGTTTGGCTGTGAGACTGACTTCTGGAAGTTATTTTTCTCTAGGAAAACGTCTAAAGGAGTTTCGGGGTTTATTAAGGTTACTATTTCCTTAATGCTGTACTCATGGTGAACAAGTTACAGACTACGTTAAAGATAGAAGTATTAATCCCTTATCCGCAATCTTCTGTATCCATCGGAAGGAGTGGGGTACATGGTGGGGGATGAGCATTTTCCTGAAGTGGCAAACTTTCACTCTTTTGAAACTTTGCCCAATGTACTAGTATCAAGAGAATTTAACTATCTTGTTTTAGGGGGGTAATATAAAAAAAGAACAAACGCAAAACAATACAAGCTTTTTAAATTCATTAAGAAACTGGCTAGAGCACCATTTTTTTTTTCTGGTCATTATTGATTACAACATGTTTTAAACTACGCATTTGCAATGAATGCTCTGTTCCTCATAAAAACAAAACAAAACAAAAAATTACAACTGCATGACTGAGATAAACTCCCTTGGACCTTTCCAATTTGCAGTTTTCTTGCCAGCTTCTTCCTGTCTTCCTCCCTGGCCCGAAGCCACTGCTTGGGTCAAGGCCACCCAAAGCTCACACTGAATGAATTCCAGGCAAAATTCTATAGCCAGCCTGACTTTTCCTCTAGTACAGAGTACTACAGTAAAGGGTTATAATAACTGAAGCAGTATTGTCCACAGGCGCTGCGAGTTTAAGGTTGATGGCCCTACAAAATAAAATTTCAGTGAGCTGGATGTGGAAGTAAAAGTAACTTCAAAGGGTCACGTCTAAACGACACCTTCCTGTCCCAGGGAATTGCTTGATGCAGATGAGAGAGAAGGAAAGCCTGTCAAACCTCATTGACCATAGGGAATGGTACAGGGTAATTTCTTCTGATAATGTCACCCAAAAAGGAAATCCTACAGACTAAACCGATTAAGACCTCAAGGGAAAGAGCATATGAACAAAGTGGATTTTTGTTTTGTTTTGTTTTATGCTTTTGGAGGTCATGGGGAGGAGAAAGGGGTTGTGGATGGGATTTTTAAAATTGATTCAGGATATTTTTCTTTTTGTAGAAAAAAATGTAACTAAATTTTAGGGGGAAAATTGTGATATGTAACAACAGATGTCTTCTACATGATCCCCCATTAGATATTTATGAATTCTTAAGTACTTGGTTCCCCACAATCAGAAATCAAGTGCCTTTGCAAAAAAAAATGGCTACTTCTTTAAAAAGAAATAAAGTTGATTTGGTAAGTTAGGTCTAGTTCAAATCTTATTGTGTGGTTCTGAGATGAGATAGGAATACTAGTATATGGCTTGTGATTAGCTGAAATAATTTTATGTGAATACACCTTTATTATGAACACATGTTATAGCATTCATTTACTTATCTATAAACTAGAGGCCCAGTGCACGAAATTCATGCATGGGTAGGGTCCCTAGAGGCTGCTGGCTGTTGGACACGGCCTCCCTTTGTTCCATACCACACCCTGGTGGTCAGCGCATGTCATAGCGAGCAATCAAACTCACATCGGTTGAACTCCCAAGGGGGACACTTTGCATATTAGGCTTTTATATATATAGATAGTGACTCAAAAGATAAGTAGGAACATTTAATTCTAGTACTTTCAAATTAAGTTGTCATTTGTGAGTAGGTGTCTTATGCTTTTCATGGTATATATTTTTGGTACTATATATATTTATTTGAAATTGATTTTTTTAATGTTTTAAATTATTTCATTTTCTCCTTTTGTTCAATTTTCCCTTTTAAATTACCTGTTTTAAAAAGCATGAGTGCTTTAGCTCTAATGGAATGTGCTTGACATTCCAAGATTATACTTTTGATGATTCTAGCCACAGGTAGGTAAACAGGCTGTGAAAGGTTGATCTTGCCAGCCATCCCCGGCATGTTATATGGGTGTTCTTTGTTTAAGAACAACTAAATTTTTCAGACACGGTAGCTAGTTACAACCCATAGGTAGCTAGTCAGATGTGTCTTTCTTTCTATTTACTACACTAGCCTGCATTATTTAAAAATAAGCTTTGCTATACCTTTTTTTCTCACTCATTTTGACACTAGTAAGTACCAGCATTAATGTCTCCATGTGTTTTCCTAGCACAGTGAGACAGTCACCATCTACACAGTCCACCATGAGGCTGCACTTTTCTGCAAAATCAGGTTCATATATGATAGCATGACTGTTTTAAAAGTTATCCATGATACTCTAAAACTTCGCTTTATTGAGAAGCATGAAACCATACTGTCAAGAACATTTGCTAGCCTTCTTTATTTGGTTTTCTGCTTTTCTTTGAATATATTTTTGAACAGATTGACTCAGGTATCAACATTCTAATAAACCACCAGTGATTATTTGTTACTAAAGAAATTACATGCTTCTGTAAGAAAACCTCCCTAATTTAGGTTAAGAGAAAACAGTTCTCACCACTGGCAAAAGGCTGATTTGAAATGTAAAAGCTGTTATTACTTTTAAATTATTACTTAAGTTATAAGTAATATATGTTATTATTTAAGTAATTATTTTAAGGCTAACAAATTTCACACAGGAGATACCTTTTCTTTTTTAATTTCAGAGAGTGGGAGGGAAAGAGAGAGAGAGAAACAGGGATGAGAGAAAAACATCAAGTAGCTGCCTTTTGCACTCCCCCTACTGGAGGTCAAGCCCAAAACCCAAACATGTACCCTGACCTGGAATCCAACTGGTGACCTCCTGGTACATAGGACTATGCTATACCAACTGAGCCACACTGGTAGGGCAGAGATGTTTTTTTAAAATTTGCTTATTAAAAATTCAACTGCTGTTTGTTTGCCTGGTTGTAAAAGTAATTGGGATACATGTTGAAAAATTTTGAAAAATGCAAAATTATTTAAAGAAGAAAAAAATAAACCACCATTTGACACATTTCAATTATTGTTTTCTCTCCATATATTATTTTGTATATAGCTGAGATCATACTTTTTTTACTTATGATATATCATAATTTTTTTTCACTTGAATATCTCTTCTGGAAAATAACTTTAATAACTATAAAATATTCAATTTTATAAATATACTTAGTAATTTACCTATTTGGGGTATCTCACTTCAAATAGCTTGCTATTAAAAGCAACAAAAAAGGGCCTAGCAGGTGTGGCTAAGTGATTGAGCATTGACCTATGAATCAGGAGCTTAGGGTTCGATTCCTGGTCAGGCCACATGCCTGGGTTATGCAGGCTTGATTCCCAGTGTGAAGTTTGCAGGAGGCAGCCAATCAATGATTCTCTCTCATCAATGATGTTTCTTTCTCTCTCTTCCTCTCTGAAATCAATAAAAATATATTTTTTAAAAAGCAACAAAAAAGGTTGTAGTCCTTTTTGCACAAAATTGAGGGAACATTGAGGATTATTTCCTCAAGATAGATTTCTAGACATAAGATAGCTGAGGCAAAGGGTATGGGTATTTTTTAAGGTCTCTTCTCTTTAATTTAAAAATAAGATAATGCTCTTTGGTTAGTAGAGGTAAATTAAAAAGCAATAGGAAGAAATACCCATAACTTTCTTCCTTGTGCAACCACATTCTATCACACCTCCTTCCAGTCTTTTCTTTTCATTTTAACATATTTGAAGTTATTTTGTATATATATATTTTTAAATATATTTTATTGATTTTTTATAGAGAGGAAGGAAGAGAGATAGAGAGTTAGAAACATCGATGAGAGAGAAACATCAATCAGCTGCCTCCTGCACACCCCACACTGGGGATGTGCCCACAACCAAGGTACATGCCCTTGACCAGAATCGAACCTGGGACCTTTCAGTCTGCAGGCTGACGCTCTATCCACCGAGCCAAACCGGCTAGGGCTGTATATATCTTTTGTATCCAGTTTTTTCTCATCTAACCTATCAGAGGCATTTTCAATTATACTTATTCATGACTGCATTAAGTTCCATCATTTGAGTGAAGCATAATTTACCTAACTATATTCCTAAGAATTTAAATTATTTTACAATTTTTCTTGGTTTACGAAAGGCTGTGCTAAACATTTCTGATTAAAAATCTTAGTGAGAATTTTATATTATTTCCTTTGCACAGATTGCAAAAATGGGAAATGCTGGATTATAAACATTTTATAAAGCTTTCTTGCTACATATTGCTAAAAGCTGAATAGATGACCTTTGCCCTCCCAGCATTACATATCTTTTAGGGTTTGCTAACCTGATTTGAGTATGTGTAATCTCATTAGCCTTTTATTTGTATTTTTTCAGATATTACTGAGGTTGAAATTTTTTTCATGTATCTTAACCTTTTGTAGTTCCTTTTTTTATAAAATAGTCATGCTTTTTGCCCATTTACTTGCGGGATTTTGTATTTTTCTCATTGAGTAATATGAGCTCTTTATAGAAAAGCTTGTCATTTCTTTATCACATTACTGCAAATTCATTTCATTCTATTAGAAAATTTATTGTTTAAATAATACATAATATATTTTATTTAACATATAGTTTATATATAAATGGTACATCAAAAAGTTCCTGAAATATTTAAATATTACTAAAATAATATTGTGTAAATGATTCATGAATACTCTCACTTAAGGAAGGCTAAGTTCCACTTACATGAACATCAACTCTAAATTAGCAGAGTTTAAATTAATAAGGCTTTTCTGAAAGTAGCTGTAGTGCACTACCTATCTTATGTTGCTCTAAAGTCTAGGAATAGTTATAAAATGATAATAGTAATTTATATGTTTTTTTTCCACATAGGAAAGCTTGTGAGTGTCCAAAGATACTACCAGATCCAGAAACTCCTATTGGGGTTTCCTTTGAGCATAAACGTATTTCCAGAACACAAGAAACAATGCATAACATCTATGGCATCCTTAACTATGCAAGAGTAAAATAAGCAAACAAGTGTCATATAATGGTTTTTCTAAAGTGGAGATAAGACAAAACAAATTTTGCAAAATCCTTCCATTTCTTACATTAGTGGTATGGAATAAATTTCACAAAAATATCATTCAATTCACTCAAGATTATAAAAGAGAGTTATTATTTTAATCATAAATATGGATATTAGGCCAATATAGGCACTTATCATAATTAAACAAATTCTCAATGGCAATTTGTCTTTCTAGTTCCATAGTCTTTTTAAATACTTTTACTTAATTATATTATATATTTTGAAAATTATAAAAAGCTAATTAAATCAAATTATTATTCATGCTCTCTTATTCATTTGCTTTTGGGATATAGCAAATTTTGAGTAAAAAAATACATTTAAAAATATACTTGGGGAAGGACTTTGAATCACTCATTTTAGAAGCCAATGAATAATAAGAATTTCTTTATAAGCAGCACCACTACCCACAAATGTTTTACTCTTGAAGTTTAACCAAGCATACACATCAGAATGCATTAGATAAAACTTTGCCAAAACAATCCAAATTATTTTTTTAAAAAAAAAGGAATTCAAAATAATTGAGATCTTTTTTCTGGTTGAAAAAAAATATGATGCAAATTAAAGCTAATTCAGATATTCTCTATCAGTAATAAATTGAGGTAAGGGAATGGTAAAAGGTCAGCACCCATAATCTAGCTCAAGATATGGCTCTTCCTAATTTCTTCATAAAAGACTGATAAATTTCCATGTTGTTCTCTCACTAATGTGCTCATATACTAACATTCTACTGGCTAAAAGCAGAGCCATTTCTTCTCATTAACAATATCAACAATATGCATTTTAGGAACCTACACTTTTGCCATGGAATCTAACGAAGTGTAGAAACAGTCTTTGATCATTTAAAATGTAACCCAGTCCGCCACATTTATAGTTATAAAAAAATAGAATAAATTGTAATTAGCTCCAAAACATTTTTCTGATTTACCCTCATGGGGGGAAGGGGGGATTTGCTTAACACAGCACTACATATTTATATTTATTAGAAGGAAAAATGTTAGTAGTCCTAAAAATGAAGCCATGAGGTCATCATATCTACTATTACAGTTAATCAAATAAAATAGTTCACAAATAATCAATATTCTGGCTCAAAATTATACTTAAAAAACACACACAATTATTTCCAGCAGAGATCATGCACGGCTTTCTCTTCAAGCATTTCTGCATCATCTAAGTACCTCACAATTATTCCTGTTCTTTTGTTCTTTCAGTCAAATTTTTTAAAATCTACCTCTATTCACATACATACAAGAGCTTTCTGTCTAATGATTCGGACATCATGAAACTGCTGGAACCATGCCTTTGACTAAACAGATGGAATGCAGCTAAGAAAATAAAAAGTAAAGTTTCCAACTCTGAATGCACTGTTACTTTGTCTAAATATACCTCATTATCTCAAATTATAAAATATAAAAATATATCTATTTCTGGCATACCTTATGAAATGCAAAAGAAAACAAAATAAGCTAAGCTCTTCATTGTAATGTCTTTGTAGTTTGATTGAACACATCAATTATTTCAAAATGCCTTTGTCAAGTTTTTGGTAGGGTATTTTTTTTCTTGGTAGGGTTTTTTTTTGCCTTGACATTGGCTTTGAACATTTTGGAGCAGATTCATTTCTTATTTGTGGTCACACAAAGGAATTCATATAAAAATAATGCCTAAATTGTAACCCTAAATTTTAATGCCAAGATATTTATAATAACCTATAATTATAATTAATGAATATGTATTATAATATTCTGTTAACCAGACACAAATATAAGTAAAAAAGGATCAATAATGTGAACTGTATTTATAATTCTCCCATATTTAAAACATCAGAATCAACTTAATTATGATTATTTAAGTATATTGGTTATGAGGAATAAAACTGCATATTCTAATAGTGTTTAAAATATAAACTAGTACTATTTTGATTTTGATTTTTACTTTAAGAAAAGCTTAAATTTAAGAGCACTATTTCCTTAAAACAAAAACTTTCAATATGTAGTTTGTCAGGAAGAAAATAACTCATAATTTCTACAAAATCTTTGTGGTTTTTAAAATTTCATTTTAATAATAATTTCAAGTCTATACAGAAAATACCCAAGAAAATATATCACAATTTTTAAAGTGGTTGTTTTAATATTATTTTTCCCAGAAGATGTTTTACTTTGCTAACTCAGTAACAGAAGTTAATTTTTGCTGCCCTAATATTGTATTTCCCTGAACAATATTAGCAGCTTAACATGGAGAATCAATATGTTAGGAAAAAAAAAAAAATATATATATATATATATATATACTGAAACCCCTTGCTATTTTACCTTGAAAAAAGGCTCACTTTCCAAATTCTTTATCAAAAATACAGAATAAAATTGTACTTAGAACTAAGATTATATTAAAATCCTCCTTGTTTACATTCTAATTCTGATTAATTACTTTTATACAATCATGGATAATAAATTCAAGATATTACTGACCAATCTTCTAAAAACATATTTTCTACAATGAAGTTGTTTTTGAAACTTTTTTCCGAATGGAATAAATATCAACTCAATTTGTGTAATTTAAATGAAATTTTGGTTATTCTTGCTATCAGTTTAGTCATTCATAAATCTCTACTTAGCATTTCTTTTTGATAATTGAAGACAATATGTTTCATCAACAGTATTATTTTAAACATTTTCTTGTTTTCCAAGGAGAAGAGCAAGAAAGAAATGCTCTAAAATTAGAAATATTTTACTAGCAATTTAAATCTTGCTAAGACTTTTGGTTTAGTGTTCTCTTAAAACAAAAAATAAGCCACATCTAGCAATAGATACAATAAATAGTAAATAGCTAAAAATAAGTTATACTTGAATATTAAGCATATATTTATTTTATTTTCCCTTTCCCAGAGATCCTAGAAAGCCATTCCAATGACAAAATGCTAATTAAACTATAATATCCTGGATAGCTCTAACAGTAGCATTGGCTGAAAGACAAATGATGGCACTTTACCCATTGCATTTTCATTGAACCTAAAAGATATGAACTAATTAGTTAATTGTGGACATTTTAAATGTGTCAAATATAGTATTTACTTATAATTTGCTAGATTTGTAATGAAGCCTTTCCCTATACTTAAAGTTTTGCTAGAAGAAAAAAGATACTAGAGATCTAACCTAAAAGGATCAGCAATGAACATGTTTAAAATTGCATGTACTATATAACAACTTTCTTTAAAAACCACCAATATTCTGGAAAGTCTCTAGAATTACTAATACATATGCCTTTGGTCAGTTACCTATTGCCAAAGGTAACTGTTGACCATCAAAGAGCCTAAGAGGTTACCAATTGGTAAGTCTTATGGGAACAAGTTGTGAAAAGAAACTGAGTCAAAAAGAAAAAGTGTCATCTAAGTCCAGGAAAGTTCCCCCACTCTAATTTGTGTGCTCTGGAACCCAGTCCCCATGCCAGAGGGCTACAGAATGTCGCACTTAACCTCACCATTAAAAGCTTACTTCTAATTGAATTTATTGCGGGTGATATTGGTTAATAAAATTATATGGGTTTCAGGTATATAATTCTATAATACATTCTCTGTACTGTGTGTTTACCATCCCAAGCCAAGTCTCCTTTTATCCCCACCCCCTTTTCCCTTTGGTCATCACCATACTGTCATCTGTCTGAGGTTAAAAATCTTTTAAAACCAGAGTCTAAGCCAAGAGAGGCAAACACCTGAAGAAAGACATTTATTGTAAAGTTTTAAAAAATGCACCCTCCCACAATTACCAAAATAGTGAGAAAGGTCTAAATAAATGGAATATAAAATAGAAAGTTTCAACTAGCAGAGATCAAGCATGACTTATTCTAAATGCCTGACTGACAAGATTCAGCAATATACCTTTATCCCCTGGATTTCATCATTTACAAAAGCTCTCAAGTTGAAGTTCTTAATTTCCTCTTGATTCTAGTTAGGGCAGATGTACATTTCTAGGGACATTAACAAAAACGAGATTACTATGCTTTAAAATACAAATTTCTGTAACTTTTTTCTTTACATCAAAATTTATTAACACATCAAAATTCATTTTAATTTATTCTTTATTTCTCAAGAATCACGAAAAAAAGTAATGTATGAGGAGTATTTGCCCCATGTAAATCCACAAATTGGGAAATATAAGCAAAACAAGTGAACAATAACTCAAGAGAGAGAAAAGGCAATATCCCAAAGCAAATTCTCAAGAGCACTTAAGACACTGTTTAAGGTTTAGCAAAAAAGAAAGTCTAAATCCTTTATCAGACTCTGAATTAATGACTGAGTTGCATACCCAACAGCTTAAAAATATTTTGTAAAGTGAAAAATGGTAACCTGACAATTTGATTGATTGTTACTTTAGAAGTACAAAATACTTTCTCCTATAAAGATGGAAACTTCAGGTGCATCATGATAAGCAAGCCAGTTTATTCTTTTTTTCTCTGATCTAAGCTACCAGATTAGCTGGTAGCTAGAAATTATTGACAGATTATTTGAAAAACCTCTTTGCAAAACGTTTTTGTAAACAGCATGTTTGTGCTGAAAGTTAAATAGGTAGTAAATACTTAAGGTTAAGCATTCTGAGATTTACAAGTGTGTTTCTTTAAGTTCTTTCTGCCCTATGGACTATCAGGTTTTTAATATTGTTGTTTCTTAAATTGAAACTACAACCATCAGCTCAATTCGGTATATGTTGTAGGAGGGAAGTAAAAATCTCATTTTCCCCCAATTATTTCCACATCCTTTAGGATCTGACCATGAATTTATTCATTTGTGCAACAAATATTTATTGAACACTTACTATGAATGAGATAAATAAGAATAAGAAATAAGTAAGAAAAAGTATGTGTTAATGGACTTCTTACCTTGAAAAACTCACTAAGATTTATTTCAATTAAATAGTTTGCTAGAATGTTTATAGTTGAACTATCACTAACTTAGTTTTTTTCATAATTCATGTGCTTTTAATAATCTGCTTTATTTACTTTGAGATTTTTGGAGAATTCACTATGCCTGCTTTCAGCGTTGAATTAAATCTGATATCCCCAAACAATCAGACTTAGTAACCTTGAAGAAAAGAAACAATGAAGTATTTTAAAATTTATTTTGAAGGATGTAAGAAAATTAGTTTATAGAGAAAGGTGAAAGTTATATTATTCTATATTAGATAACTAGTTCATAAATGTGTAATACTAATATCTATTCCCATTTATGGGAAAATTACATTTGTAGAGTAAGTTATTCAATGTCTATGTCAGCTGCCTGCTGGAAGAATCAAGGAATCAGGAAGGGCTGTGTCCCCACAGCCTGTCACAGCTCTTGGCACATAGCAGGTGCTCAATAAATATCTATTAGTGAATATCCACAGGCCATCCTTTCCATTCTCTTGATGTCAGAAGAAAGGGTCCACTGTGGCTCTGCTCATCGCTTAGGGTATCTATATGCTACATGTTTTTAAAAACCAGTTCTATCTACTGACTCTTCCTCTTGGGGGACGAAGAGCCTTAGTGCCACAGCTTTTTCCCTCCTGAAGGCCTGGCTGCCAAGGGAAGACCAACAATCAGGACACATTAACTGGGAGAAATGTAATTAGCATCTGTAGGTATGTGACCTCGTTCAAGCACTACCTGTCCCATTCGCCATCCCAACGAGACTTCCCAATGTGTTTTCTCTTAGGAAGTCTTTTTAGATCTCGTATTATATGCTCTTTAGAAAGTCCCAAGCAGTTCTAAATCCCTAGGTTGCGCACTATGTACCAAAGTCAAGTCACATGAATTAAGACATGAATTACGACAGAAACCACTATGAGACTTCCTCATTATGGTCCCTAAGTGCTAATAAGCCCTATCACTGTGGCTGTTTGTTTGTTTTTTTATTTGTTTGTTTAAATTTTTTTTATTTGCATTTAGAATGTTTCCTACAATTTATGCTTTAGAAATTCATCAGGTTACCTAAGATTTGTTTATTGCATTATGTTTTAAAAACATCTCCAATACATTATCTCATTTGATCATCACAACGACACTCTGAATCAATCAAAGAAGGTATTATCTTCGTTTTCTGTATTTAAAAAAACACTGGCAAAGAACGGTCAGTAAGTAGCAGAGCTGAGTCTTTTAAGTTTAAGTTCAGAGTCTTTGTTTAAATATATTTTTAATGATTTCAGAGAGGAAGGGAGAGGGAGAGAGATAGAAACATCAATGAGAGAGAATTATTGATCAGGTGCCTCCTGCATGGCCCCTACTGGGGATCAAGCCCACAACCCAGGCATGTGCCCTAACCAAGAATCGAACTGTGACCTCCTGGTTCATAGGTCAATGCTCAATCACTGAGCTACACCATTCGGGCCAAGCTCAGATTTAAAGAGAGAGAGAGAGAGAGAGAGAGAGAGAGAGAGAGAGAGAGAGAGAGAGGGAGAGAGAGAGAGAGAGACATAATGCAGGGATCTCAAGCTAACATTCTTCATAAGTGTCTTAACACTGAAGTTTTTAAAACCAAATTAATTTGAATGTGCATAACTAAGGTATGTCACAGGCCTACCACTCTCTATTATATTTTATTGGGCCACTTCCCACATTTATATTACCACCTGGAAAGTTATTTTCACTGAGATCCCATCAAAAAGAACAGCAATTTATTTCTTCATTATTCCATTCATTTGTTCATTAAACACAATACACCCATTATTTGAGGCACTGGGAATCTCAAGCTCCATAAGATCCTGGTCACTGTCCTCAGGGCATTTTGGAGCTAGTGAGGAAGTCAGATAAGCCTATCGGGACAACAGGGTAGCAGAGAGAAGAATGTACAAGTGTCAGCCAAATACTAAGGTCAAGTATTTAAATCAGAATGAGGGATCAAATCCTGGAGGTATTTATTGTATGGCTATTATGTCTCCATTACCTTTCTCACTTTGGTTTTCAAATGACATCCCAGAGTGCAGCTTTCAAAGTTTACATTCTGACTTCTTATTGACATTCTGTAATATGGAATAACAGCTATAGACTTAGCTTCAGGTCAACTTCAAATCATTACAAATTTGTGTTAAAAAAAAATTGGCAACTATGTTTTGTAGAAGAGCCTAAGGCCACAATTCTACCATAGATTAAAAATATTTTCAAATAGATCTTCAATACATAATGAAAAGATAGGTAAGAGAGATACCTTATTTCTGATCAATAAAGATAATTATATCCTATATTATAACTATATTAAAGCCAATTCAAACATTTTATTTAACACTATGTATACCATGAGTTATAAATAAACATGTTGTTTTTATATCAAATTCAGGAAAGGTCAAAAGCTACATAACCAAAATTTACCTAAAAGGAACATATCCAGTTTTCTATGTATTGCCTAATACTCACTAAGCCTCAGGATCTAGAAAAATGGAATTATATATACATGTATTTTAATATATTTTTATTGATTTCTGAGAGGAAGGGAGAGGGAAAAGATAGAAACATCAATGATGAGAAAGAATCATTGATCGGCTGCTTCCTGCACACCCCCCACTGGGGATCAAGCCTGCAACCCAACGCTCAACCACTAAGCCACGCAGGCTGGGTGGAATCATATTTTTTTTACTATTTGTTGATTTGTTAAAAGGGTTCTTGCTCAACCACAACATGAAAACTGTTTGAATTTCACAAGTCTTGGAGTTTTTACCAAAAACCCTAATTCAGTCAAAGATTGTCATGAGGCATTTTTATATTCAAGTTTTTAAACTCTCACCTTCAATAATCAGTATGTATGGGGGAAAAGCTAATAAATGTGCTAATTGCTCCATGTTATACACCTTGGCCCATTCTCAGTACATCATTTAGGATGCTCTTGGTTGAACTGAAAAATCTACTTCAAGATAGTTAAACCATTGAGGTAATGTAGAGAACAGGTTAACACAGAGGCTCTGCTTCTCCCTCATTTTCTCAGCTTTGCTCTCCTCACTGCTCCATGTTCCAGTGTCTTCCTTGGGCATTTCCTTCATGGCCACAAGCTGGATACATTTGCTACATGCTTCCTAGGTTATAACTAGAGAAAATAGGGACTCGCCAACATTCTGAGAATAAATAATTTTAAAAAAAACTCCCAAGAATCATTTTGATCAGACAATCTTGCCTCATTCATTCTTTCAGTTAATATTTATTGGTCACCTACATCAGGTACTATTCTTGGTTCTGGAAACAGAGCCATGAACAAAACAGATTCCCCATCTTCATGGAGCTTAAGGACCTGTCATCATCCCTTAATCAATCAGAGCGAGGATGGATTTACCTCCTTTAGTTTGCCTCTCCTGGAGTGACGGTTAGGATCAATCCTAATCAAAGCATAGTGTAAGGAATAGAATAGATATTGACAAGTGCAATATTTATCACTCTTGCCTATTAAAATTTTGGCAATGGACATTGATAATCAATTAGATGAATTCATACATGATTCTATATGAGTTGAAATATATATATATATATATATATTAATTATATGAAAATAATCTATACCTTGCAGAGAATGAAAATAATTCCTTGCCATTGTCAAATGGGTTTCAGATCCAGGCCGTACATGATGACAAAATTTCTGTTCTGCCCAGTTGCTATTGAGATGTCAACCACCTTAAAAAAACATGCCGTGCCAATGTTTTTACCACCATAATTAATATTAGAAAATATATTGGATAATTTTTTTAAAGACATCTTTTGGGAAAGTAAAATATCATCACACTCCAGATGAAGCCTACAGTGTCCTTTCACCTCTTCCATGGCCATAGTCTTCATCCTTGACTTTAGTTCACTGCTCTGCCAATACTTAATAAGGAGAACTGAATAGAGAGAACGACCATTCCAGCCCAAATTCCTTATGATTACCAGGAGGAAAAAAATGTCATACTCATGATGGTGATAAGTCTTCTTGTAATAAAGTAGAATGTGTTGAGCTTATTAACAAATGACCTACTAGATCATGTTACCAGTTTCTAGCACTGCCTCATCTGCATCATTAGTGTGGTTTATTTAACACCAAACTCTAAGACTGAATTACTAAAAATAAGATGCCAGAGCTATAGCATTAGGAGAATCACATTCAGTTGTGCCTATGATATGACCTAACCTCCAGCTTGAATGAAAATGCTCAAGGCCAAAGCAGCATTTGAGCTTGGCCTTGAAGGTTGAAGTGGAAAAATCAGGAAGCCTATTTGGGAATTTCTCATTCTGTAAGACTTGGATTCATACCGTGGGCTGGAGTCAGAGTTAACTTCTCTTAAGATAATTTTGTCTAGCTTTGGAGAAGGAACTGCTCTGCTGGATAGAGACCAGAGTTAAGCCTCAACTTGATTTCAGCCAATGAACTATGACATGGAGGTACTCTTAAACAGGGATACAACCTGAAGAATAATTTCCTTCTGAAGGACTGTCATAACTAAGATTTCAAAGCTGGTTTGAGAAAAACTCTTGGAACTCTGTAAACAGCGATTTACCATTAAAAGCTAGAAAGATTTATTTTATTTATTTTATTTTTTAAAATATACTTTTATTGATTTCAGAAAGGAAGGGAGAGGGAGGGAGAGATAGAAACATCAATGATGAGAGAGAATCATTGATCAGCTGCCTCCTGCACGCTCCTGACTGGGGATCGAGCCCGTAACCTGGGCATATGCCCTTGACTGGAATCAAACCTGGGACCCTTCAGTCCCCAGGCCAGTGCTCTAGCCACTGAGCCAAACCAGCTAGTCCCTAGCTGCTAGGGCATATTTTTTTGAAATTATAACTTATTCTGAAGACCCTTATCTTCCCCCCCCCCCAAAAAATGGAGAAACTGCAGGCTCAGAAATGTATGTGATTTCCCCAAGATCATCACACAAGTAAAAATCAAAGGGGCTGAAACTGAAATGTAGGTCAGCAGACTCTAACTGTAAGAGCTTTCACTTCAACATTCTGCCTTGCTACAGAGCAAGGGGTTAAGGAACAGGGGGAGTATCAAAAATGAAATGTGTGACAACAGCCAATAGGAATCAATTGCATATAAACTGATCTGTGATTATGGTGAGGCAAAACGAGATGCAATATCCTCTAAAGGAACAAATAATACAGACTTACTCCCAAAACCATGATTAAACGAAGAAATTAAAATGCAATGTTTCCTCGAGGGTAAAAGGCATTCAATTAATCCAATCAAATGATTGCTCCTTTCTCTCCTGATAATTTTCATCAATGTATATAAAAGAAGAAAAGTATACTTTAACCTCTAAAAGTATTAGAAATAGTAATTAAATTTAACTTGGTTGTAATTCTGCATAGTGCTAAAGACATTTTACATCTACATTTTTTTAAACTCTAAATTCCCAACAAAACTTTCCATAAACAAAAACATTCAACTTTTTAAAAAGAGTCTGCTAAACAATCCTCAATTTGTTTGTATGAAAAATAAACTCAGCTGTGTCGTTTGGGGATGATTAATTCCCAAAGCTAACAAATATATGTTGGGAAATAGCAGATACTGACTTCAGTCATCCATTGTCTTAAATGATAGCCTTTGTAGAATCCTCCTCTCTTCCAATCACCTATAAAAGTTTTCAGTCATAAAAGTACTAGTATAAATTTAGGAGAGAGGCCGAAAGCCAGAGGAAAACATTAGTTTCAGATTTTAGAATTAAACAAACCTAAAAAAAAAAATTTCCAGCTCTATTACAGTACCTCACCACTACTCTTTCAACAGATTCTACAACAGACCAAGGGAGTAATTCTGATTCAAGACTCAACATAATTGAGGAGATATTTCAAAAACAGCATGCTAATGCTGTCCCCTTCCCACTACTGAAAAAGTACAGAAAGTGTAAGTTGTCTCAGAAGCCATGTAGCCTTCTGGGGTAGTTCACTTTTGTTCCATACAAATGACAGCGTTTGAAATTTTAAAAACATATAGAAAGTATTGTGGTGAATTCATCTGGTACTTTATCAATTCAAAGCCCAAGAAGTAGAACAAAATCATTATAGAATTGCAAGGATGAGCTCATTGTATTTTTTGCCAGGAATTGGGAATTTTCTGAGCAAGGACCACCCATGACTTTTTCTTTTTTGTATCCTCAGCACCTGGAACATTGTAGGTGCTTGATGAATTGAACTCACAAAGACGTACATAGTCTTCTTTCAGTAATTATTGACACTCACGTTGAGACATTCTCCCTTTTTGACTGACATAACTGCAAAATGTTTTTTTAAGAAAATGCATCTAGTTAAGTAAGTATTCTTCTAATCCCAGATTTTACATGAGTCTAACTAAGAACTAGACATGTGTAGGAAAAGGCATTAGACCTTAAAGAAGCACATAGAAAATTGGTGCAGAACTCCAGATTGACTAAATCAGGTTTGTTATTTTATCCACCAAATAGTCTAAGCAGATTAATTGGAACCAGACCTGTGAAGATTCATCAAGTTTGGTTTCTTATAACATCAGTTATTAAAAGAGAAATTTATAGGTTACATTTCAGCACATCTAAGTTAACAGTGTGAGGAAAATGTAAATCTTGATAAATAATATTTTAGAGGTATATGTAGGCAGAAATGTTATGAGACTGGCTCCCTTTCTATAACCAGATTTATCTCACAGTAACAAGGTACTGAATTCCAACTGTCTTGAAAAAATAATCAGTTACCCACATTACCATGGATATGTTTTATTTAGAAATTAACACCAAAACAAAGATTTGTTTTCCCAAAGAGAAAGAGACTATACACCCCTAAGTAGTTATCTAATGGGAAGCACAGCTTTCGTCACAGCATCTGCAATAGAAGCAGTCTGCCTGTCCATGGAACAACTGAAAGAGTGTGACAACCTGCTTTTGGTAGAACTCATTCAAAGGAAACTTCTTTGTCAATTGAAGAATACTGATTTCCAGGAATGAACGTCAGAAGGTTATTAACCCAAGTGTCAAGGTTTATATTTCTGGACTTATAACTAAAATATTATGCAAAATTATTATTTGAAGGCTTTACACTAGGGCACACACATTGATATAAACAAAATAGCTCAATAAATCAACAGGAGTGTTGTGTTTTAGAAAAGATATTTGAAAACATAGAGCCAGTACTCACTTTTCAAACCAATTCCAATCTGTAGTCATGCCACTATTAGATATATATGCTTAGACATCAAATATAGATACTTGGAATTTTTTTTTGAATTGTCGTAAACAGCTCTATTTCTAAAGAACTCAGAAGTAGGAAATATTGCCTGTTAGCTTTTGATAATATAGTGGGAAACCTTTATGAGTGGCCACAGGATTAAAAAAAAAAAAACTTCAGTTAGGCTCAATGATTAAGTTCATCTGTATGTGTTACATTAAAAATATATTTGCTACAGTCACATTACAATGTTATTCTACTTTATTATTTTTATAACCAGTTTTTACACCCTTGGGAATAATGTCAAAAATATGAATTTCTAAATTTAATATATATAATGAAGAAATACATAAATCATCAGAACTATACATTAGCTCCCAATAGCCACATCCAACTTCTTGTGCTTGTGTGTGTATCTGGGGGGGTGGGGGGGACGGGGAAGGTCTGTTTGTAACAGTTGTTTATTTGAGTAGTTATTTGATTTTAATTTAATTGTTTTGTTTCCAAATATTTTTCTTATTTAAACATATTTACTATTTTAATAATGTCCCTTCTATCCAACATTTAGCTAATCTGCTTGACCTGGGCCAATGTGTTTCTGATGTCTGTCAGCAACTATAAAAGTGTAATTTCATTAAAGTATATTCTATATGCTCAGTACTGAGAGAACATTATGAAATGAAAAAGTTTGGCTAAAGTTCAACTGGGCATCAAATAGCACTGGTAAGGATGTTCTCAAACAGATGGTGTAAAATCTTGCTAACACAATAGTGTGTGCTTAACACGGGAACAATATCAGAAGCATGTGTGCTACAAATGGCCGAAGTACCAAACAGAAACAATAAATTTGGGATCTACATTAAAAATTATGCCCTTACCAATTGAAGAAAAGGAAAAAATAAATAAAAAATTAAAAAATAAACAAATGCACTTCCTTGTCATTTTTCCAAATCAAGGCTGGCATCCAAATATTTTCCTTTTGGCTTTCTCGTACACATTGGTCTTAAAACTTTATAAGGCCAGAATTAAGAATATAATGTTATGCACATTAAAAGGAAACTAATCATATAAAAGGAAAATAAGTCTTCGATTTAGACATGTATGCATCATTTGAAACTGAAAATATTCCCATTCAACAGCCCAGAAAAAATCTCTCTCTCTCTCTCTCTCTCTCTCTCTCTCACACACACACACACACACACACACACACACACACACACACACTTTTAGAAGAGCTTTTAGAAGAGCTGTACACAAGTACCTGGCCCGTTACAAGGATTTGCCCAAGCATTGCACAGCAGTGTCCAAAGTACCGAGGCCCAAGGACTATGGCTGGCGCAGAAACGAAGGCCAAGTCAAGAAACAGGGGCTCCTGGGGTGGCCCTGGCCGAGGCTTGTAACCCAGCCTCCGATGGCAGTGGGGCTGGGTGCCCCTAGCTCCCAGCTCTGCGGGGCTGGCCTGCAGTGCGGACCCTGCGCACAGGAAGGCGCCCTGGTCTGCAGTCTCCCACGCCCGCAGCCTTCACCCCCTGTCCTGGCACCCCAGCCCGTCCACCCCACTAACAGCCCAGCCCGGTCAGGCCTTGCCCGCAGCCTGGTCTGTGGTCGGCCTGGGTGTGTGGGGGTGCGCGCTGGGACTTAGGAGAAGTTGAGCAAGAATCACCTACCTATGGCTGAGGGGGAGAAGGGCTGGGCCTTGGGTCTCCTTCGGGCGCGCACTTTCCCAGGACAGTAACGTTTTAAATTAGGCTCTGGAAGTAGATCTGATTCAAGAAGCCGAATATGTCTAATTTGAAACCCCAGCCTCCTCCCTCGCGTCGCCCACGGAACAGGGCGCGAGGAGGGCGGTGGTCAAACCCACCTGGGCCACAGCCTGACTCAGAGCCTGGCTGGGGGGCCGAGGGGTGGGGGGTATTGGGGCTCTGGGAGCGCCGGCCACCCTCCTCCCGCCTTCTCCCGAGTTTGGGTCAGGGATGTGGGGGTTCACACAGGGCCTCCGCCTGTTTGGGGGCCACAGCACGTTTCCGGGGCGTTCGCCCTCGTCTCCCACTTGGTGCCCACACGTGGGCGCCTCCCAGGAGTGCACCCTGCGCGCCCGGTCTTTCAGGGGCTGCGGCGGGGCGGGACCTACACCCACGGGGCTGAGAACCGGCCTGGAAGCCGCCTGGACCTCCAGGGGCCGGCGCCCTCCGAGCCCGCCCAGGCCGCCCAGCGGGGAAGGGTCTCAGCCCCCACCTCCCGCCTCCGCCCAGGGCCTGAGGTTACCAAGGAAATGCAACAATATTTATCACCAGTGGGAGATGAGAAAGTGTTCGCCCAGCACGCGATCTACCTCCCTCCCCAGACAGCTTCCCATCCCTCCAGCCCATCCTCCCCGCGGACTCCAAGAATGGGTCTGACCCCTCCTTAACCGCGGTCAGGTCCCTCAAGTCTTCCCTCCCCCGCCCCCTCCCGCCTCCTCCCTGAGCTCCAGAGAGTATTCTCACTTCTGGGACTTTGAGTGGGGAGAGGAGGGCAGGGAGGAACATAGCCTGCAGCAGGGCTCACAAAATATCCTTTATATATAGCACAATCGTTAAGATCTTGGAATGGGTTTGCATGCAGACTCAGTCGCTACTAGGATGTGAGAACCTGGGCCTTGTCTGTGAGCTTTATGTTGCCCATCTATGAATTGGATAGAATATTAACTCATAGGTGATTGTGAGGAATATCGGTGACAACATTTGAAATCTGGGCGATGCCAAACAATAAATGGCATTTCTTATTAAAGGGTAGCTGCATATATGCACACATTCTTTGGGGGGAATGGCAATGTAAAGAATCGAGAATTATGACTCCGTTTACCAACTTTTTTTCCCCCACACCTACCTTTAAAAGACAACTTTACAGCCCAACTGGTGTGGCTCAGCTGGTTGAGTGTGGTTCCATGCATCAGGAGGTCTAGGATTGAATTCCTGGTCAGGGCCAACCCCTGGTCAGGGCAAGTGCCCAGGTCGTGGTTGCATGCTGGACCCCCACTGTGAGAGGCAGCCAATGGATGTTTCTCTCTCATTGATGTTTCTCTCCCTTCCTCTCTCTCTAAAAGCAATAAAAACATATTTAAAAAAAGAAAGAAAAAGAAAAATTTACATGGACTGATCCAAATAGTTTTTAATGTGAGAGGTTTCCCCCACAATATCACTAAAATTAATGATTGAAGCAGGGTAGAAGTATTCTGAAAGGAGAGGGAGGAAGCAACCTTGAAAATACATTGTATGCATTAAAAGCTTCACAAGAAACTGGTGCCTATGGTCCCTGGTGACTTTGAAACTAAAAACAATAATAAATGCAAACTATAAAATGCTGAGCCCAGTCAAGGGGTTATTCCTGAAAGATGATGCAATACGAAGGCACATTTTTAAAAAACCTTGAGTCACTCCAGAGGAAGGAGTGGCTATTAAAAGGAAATGGGTGGTATTAAACACCTTTAAAACTATTTTTGCCACCTTTGCATGCCTGCAGCAGCTGTGGCTGAGTTTGCAACCCTTCCCAGTGCATCTGCCAAGAGACCCAAGTCTTCAAGACAAAGCCTAGCACTTTCCCCTTTCATGTCGGAGTAAATTCTACACCACAGGTGTGGTACAGCCATCCCAGGTTGGGAGGCCTCTTCCAGCCCCTTTCTTGGACCCTCGTCACAGTTACAGTCCCACCGCTACTGTTCTGGATTGAGATCTGTTTCTGCTTGGGATGGACTGGGTCTGGGTAGAGACTGGGTGGATCCACCTAGGCACCCAGGACACAAGATTATCACCTGGTAAAAAGTGAGGATCTGTCAGGCTCCAGACTTGATCTACCACCTGTGAGTCTCCTCCCTATTCTTCTGCCCTTTTACAGACTAAACAGTCATGAATCCCCTCTTCAGGCCAGTGAGGCCTGAAAGCAGCAACATCTAGCTCCCTGTGGCCTCGGATCCCATCCTGACTGTCTCCCCTTCTTGCCCTGGGGCAGGCCAAAACTTGTCAACTTATGTCTAGACAATAAACAGTATTTCCACGTGTATAGTCAAAGGGTTACCCAGACTACTGGGGTCCAACCCCTGCCTACTCCAATTCCCGAAAGCCTCCCCCTTTATAACTGAGGTCTCTTGGACACTCAGAGTGGCTTTCCAATTTAATTGCAAACACTGAGGTTTGAAGAGTCCTCCAGAGGAAAGTGAACTATTGCACCTGAGGATCCACTGGAGGTTACAAGTCCCTTGCCCTAGATGAAAAGTGGAGCCCGGGGGATTTCCACAATTCAACTTGCACGATCTCTGTGCCCTTCCTTGGCATGCTCTTCTAGGGATTAAAAGATCGGGTTCCTGGCAAGAAAGTGCCAATGTACAAAAGCAGGAGATAGAACAAACACAGAAAGGCACAAAACTCTCTGTGTACCCCGGAAGCACATCCTTCCATTCACAAAGCTATCCTCTATTGCTGGATGCCAGGCACTGAACTGGGTTCCAGGGAGTCAGAACAGCAGGGTGTTCATAAGCTGCAGCTGCGGGAAGATCTGTTGGGGTTGACTTTATTCACTTGATTGTGTCGGATAAACTATTCTAAAGGTTTTCTGTGGTATTAATAGAGGGGGCAGGGAGATAACCTGTGCACAACTCCAGCCGGGCACCATGGCTTCTTGGGACTCCAGGCAGGGACCCAGACTCAGTCGAAGCCAAAAGGGAAGCTCCAGGAATGAGTGCAGACCTTTGCACCCAAAGAAGTATGGAGAGCAGTGCTCACTTGTTCAATCCAGGCTTTGATTCACTGGCTGATGATTGGTCAATGGATTCTGTAATTTGCAAAGAAAAGGAGAGAGATTTTATCACTGGTTTAAAGGCTTGCCTTCTTTTCCTTCTCTGTGGCTGCTTCATTTGACACGCCAAACCATTCTACATGCTTTGAACTCCGAATAGCCAGAGTGGAGGTGGGAAGAGGGAGCTCTTTCCCTGGGGATAGCAGATGCCAGCAGCTGGGACTGAAGCCGGTGCGGGCCAGAGGCTGGCAGCTGGACCACCTGCACCTGAGTGGAAACCCAGGCCAAAGGCGCTATGCAAAGAACCATCCTGAGTTGAGGTAAAGGAATCTCTTCATCGAAAGTGTCCGTTTGTTTCTGAACTCACTGCGTGGTTAAAGGGCGGACCTTAAAATAAAGAGTCATATTCTGACCCAGCCTGGTCACATGGCCTTAGGGAAGTTACTGAAGCAGGGTTATGTACGTCAGCGCCAGTAGGATGTTTGACAAGTAATAAGCAAACAGCTGTGATTACTGCCACTTTCACAATATTCAGATGCACAAACTGACAGAAGTCAGGGTACCAAACATTAAAATGTGCCAGATTTACTCCCAAATACACCAGTGATGAGAGACAGTTGCTCATCCTGGTGCTTGCGCCCAGATGCTAGGGTAGAGGTGGCTCCCCCTTCCACCCCCACCAGCCGCAGCCCTGAGAGCCTAGTGTGCGTTAGAAATGCCAACTGGAACCTCCAGGGCAGTGCTGGGGAGCACCAGCCTGTCCTCTTCAGGGATCCTGACCTCTCTAGGGCAACAGTGGAGGCACAGGAGGAGCTGAAGGAGATGGTATTCATGGAGACCTACTATATGGATGCATAACACATGTCAACGTCATTAGTGTGAGTAGCTCCATTTTACGGAGGAGATCTGAGTGTTAAGTTGTTAAATAAGTTGCTTGAAAATCCACTACAGGTTTGACTAACTTCAAATCCTGTCCTCTTACTGTTATAACACCTTTGACCTTGAGCTTCCCTGAAGGAAAGAAGGCAAGCAGGGAAGGGGGGGCGGCAGCTGAGAGGGGGAGGAAAGGAAAGGAAATGTTGCCACCAGGACCAGAACTGGGCTCCTGTAGCACAAATCCGCATAAGGAGTTATGTAACTGTTTTTGTTGATTGATTTTAGAGAGAGAGAGGAAGGCAGAGAGATGGAAAGAGAGAAACATGGGTGTGTTGTCCCATTTACTTATGCATTCGTTGGTGGAATCTTCTTGTATGTGTGTGCCCTGACCTGAGATCCAACCGCAATCTTGGCCTATCCGCACCAGCGCTCAGCGCCAAAGTTATTTAACTTTTACAAAGTTATGTCTCAAGATGATTCCGCAGGCAAAAAGCATCATTTTACGAGATACATCGGATAATCAACAGTTGGACTTGGTTCTACTGCAGGGGAGGAACGCGGACCCTGAGGTTGTGGGCGGGACAACTTGGGCTTCTGTGGGCGCATTCACACTGGCTGCCAACCTGAGCTGGACGTCCCCTTCCCCAAACCTGGGTGACGCCTGCAGAAAGGAGGCCCACACAGCCAGCTCCGCGCCACACCACCCTCCCCACTCCACCCGCGGAACAGGGTCTGGCGCCCGTGTCTTTGCGCTCAGATCAACTTTGGCTTTCTTGCCTCCCTGGCTGGGTTTTAGTCAACTCTTCGGGATCCCTGTGGAATACGGGGTTGAAGGAGGGGGAGCCTGCGGGGTTTGGGCTAACGCGCTCTTTCTAGATTAGTGAGCTCCAGGCTAAACCCACCCCTAACGCCTAGGACGCCTAAGAAAACTTCGAGCAGGGGAGAAGGAGGTGAAAGAGCTGTTGGGGTTTTGTTTTCAGCTTTTCGGGTGTGTTCCCCCTCTCCCCCCTCCACCTAGTAGTTTGGTTTTTACAGAGTTGTGTGGGTAAAGATCTGTAAGAAAAGGTTCCAATCAGGTTCCCCCTGGTGCCATCGTGTGCTCACTCTGAAAGATAAAATGCCTATAAAATCAGCAGCTTCAAACCGCACGCGTGCTT
Organism: Myotis lucifugus; assembly: GCF_000147115.1. NCBI lineage: Eukaryota > Metazoa > Chordata > Mammalia > Chiroptera > Vespertilionidae > Myotis > Myotis lucifugus. The sequence continues at coordinate 1,970,751 of NW_005871073.1, forward strand.
AAGGCGAGATTGTCGGCTTGGAAATGTCACAACGAGTAAAGGGCGCAATGGACTTCCGCGATTCGCGCAGTAGCATTTAGCCCAAGAGCGTCCCAGACTGCCCCCAGCCTAATTTCTGGCTGTGGAGCCCCCACAGGGCTCCTAATTCTCTATCACCCGTCCTGTCCGCGAGAAACCCTTTGCTCTCTCCTTCCTCAAAGGGCCAGAAACTTTACTGCATCTCTGGGGCGGAAAGGGGAGGAGGGGTGGAGGCGCGGGAAGGACCAGCGGGAGCGCCCCGGCTGAAAAGAAACGAGGAGTCCGCTTGTACACCTTCTCCAGTGCACAACTGGGCTTTCGGTTGTTGGATCCCTGGAACCGCTGGAGACCATTGGCCCCAGTGGCGCGTCTCACTGCAGTTACCAAAACAAACGTCTGGAGGGCCGGGTCGGAGCAGATACCCAAGTCCAGGTCTGCGTGTCTGCGAGCCAGTGCGCTCCCTCTGTCCCTGCCCCGCACGCGGGCCTCGCTGGGAAGCCCGTCCAGCCCAGGCGAGACAGTGGGTCCCAGACGGAAGCCCTCGCCACCTGTGTCTGGGCAACCTCCACTGGCGTGAATACAGCGCGCTTCCCTTTCCCTGGAAACTGGGGGACTCGGGCTGAGAAAGAGCCTGGGACCGGCAAACCCCAAGGTGAGCGAGTGGCCGGCTCCTGGACCACCGAGGGGTGATGCGGCTGAGTTGCGCAAGTTTGTGCAAAAAAAACTTTGGAAGCTATCGCCTTCAGTCACTTCCCCGTCAATATTAATAATGGTTAGACGGGGTGGGCGAAGATCCAAGAATATCCTTTCCCAACTCTGAAGCAAGTGTGACCGCGGCAGTTTCAGAGCGCGCTGGGCTTCGGGTTTTGATTTTTTTTACTTTCATGGGTAATGAAGGCGCCACAAGAATCAGCCAGAAGCTGCGCCTTCTTACCAGTGCAGAGGTCTCCCCAGCTCCAACCGCCCACAGTCCTCTGCCTGGCCCCTGGCTCATCCTGGGGCGGGGGAAGGGGGCGCGTTAGTGAGGGTCATCCACCCGGGAGAGTGAAGGACCCCAAAGGCTGGCACTGGCCCTTCGCCTGCTGGCCGGGGAACCCTGGACACATCTCTCCCGTGACCACGTTTGCGTACAGGCCCGGGTCTGATCTCCAGGCGCGTCCTCCGATGCTGCTGGGAGGACTGGGAGCGGGTCAGGAAGGAAATTCCGGAGGCCGCTGGAGTACCTTGGAAACTCCAGGTTTAGTTCTCTCAAACCTGTGGTTACTCGCCGCAAGGAGCTCGGAGGCAAGGGGTTCAAGAGTCAAGTTGGTGGGGACTTTCCCTAGGTAAAGTAATAATTTGCTAATTCGGATCTATTGCTTTTAAATATCGAGTTGCGGAGACCTCTGTCAATGCAGGCTTAATTTCACCCCACTGATGAAGGGTGTTTATAAACGGCTCCCGCGGCGCCAGCCGAGTGTGAAAACATCAGTTTTATGCCTTTTGATAAGAATTACCGAGGTGGAAGGCTTAGGAGGCGCTTACAAATTTCGCAGCTGCTCGCAGCCCAATTAGGTGGCTCTCGGAGGTGAGTGGAAGCTGTGGGGGTCAGGGCGGGGTTCCTGCTCTCCAGCCCCGGACCTCCAATCAAGGCCTGGGCTCTACGCAACTTAGACCCCTTTCCGACCCCCTCGGGCTTTCGGGAGACACACCCAGTGCCTCCCATCTGGCCTGGGAGCCTCGCAGTCCGGGACAGGAGGCACTCCCAACCCTGTCTGGCTTTCTTTGCAAAGAGCCCTGCGGTCCAAAGGTGTTGGTAATCCGCCCCGGTGTGACAGGCGATTTCCGATTTTCACTTAAGGGAGAGGTGGACATCTAGAAATGTCCAGTTAGTATGTAAAAGTCGCCACAAAGAGGCCGATTCCTTTCACCCTTTTAGACGCTTAAGATGATGTTTTTTGGCCTGTCCTCGTTCGACCAACATTGTTCTCAGTTGGAGTTTGGGGTGTAAACCCACACTGCGAAGACAAAAAGAGTCCTGACTTTTAGCACAAGTGCCCAACGTGGGAAGAGAGACTCTGCAAAGCAGCAGTGGAACTTTTCCTTGGTCCCAGCCAGGGGAGGAGGAGCCTGGGTAAGAGGAAGGACACTGGCTCCGAGAACCGGGCCACGGAGCAGGAGAAACCCCCGCTCTGTGCTCACCCCTGGCAAGTGGCCTGGAGTTCGCTGGGCCCAGAACCCGCGCGGGACGCTCAGCCTTGACATTCAAAGCAAATACCTGCACACCCCTCCTCCCCGACTCCTCACCAGACCCCCACCGAAGGCTGACACAGCCCCTGGGAAGCATAAATAGACTCACCGGCCGGAGGCCTGCGGCATGGCAGGGCTGGATGCGCGCAGTTACCCGGCGGAGAGGCCCGCGTCCCGCCCGGCGCCGGGAGTGAGGCGGCCGCCGGACCAGCTTTTAGGTCTTCTGTCTATGTCTGACGACCCTTCATCTTCCCCAAGCCCAGAAGCCTCTAAAAAATGAATCATTTCCTCCACTTATGCACTGATAGGAGCTCTCGGATCGAGATTAGTATTTTGAAAACCTGATTGAGAGCCGCCTGATTAGGCGAGGGTGGGTGGAAAGACCGCATACACGCCCGCGCCCCCGCCCCACTTCCCAAAACAGCTCCCGCGCTCTCCGCATCTCCAACTGACCGCGATTCATTCTCCCCGAAAGTAGCCACACAGCACCCCAGATTCATGTGGCAGACCCCAACCAATAAAAAACGGCAACCAAGTCTCCTCCGAGCTGGGTCTTTATTTTTCATTCCACTTTCCATCCTGCTTCACACGCGGCCTGACAAAGCCCACGTTCTGCACACCCTTCATTCCGAAGAGTCACCTCGTGACCTATGCTATTTTAAAATACTGAGTTTTGCACTTGATGAAAAACACAAGTCTCTCTGTTCTCCACGTGCAGGCTAGCTTTTTGAGAAGTCGGTCCACCTCAAGCTTTCAATTCTGTAAGAGGGCACAGATTAAGCATAGCGTCCTCCTCCTCCTCCCCAGTAAATTTAAGCAAGATTTTCCAGAGAGGACCCGCGGGGGTGGGGGGGGGGCGCTAATATTAACGAGGAAGAGCTGAGCGAAAAAGAAAACAATGGTGATAGGAAAATGCTCTAGGGACCCTCGTTTTTATGGGAGAAAAATGTAATTGAGGACAAAGTAGATTTGCTGTCTTTGCTCGGTCCCAGACTGTTAGACCGGGAAAGGAGATAAGAATATATATATCCGTCTAATTGAAGCGACATCACATACTTTTGTTAAAGGACTTTAGAAAGCAGACTCCAAGTATTTTATTACTTATGGTTCAGAAGTTTGTTTTGTTTCTTAAAAAGGGGGAAAGGGGGAATAAAAATTATTGTTTTAAAAGTTTCTTACCAAATTCCCCTTCATACACGAAGTAACAAAGTAAAAATTTACACTCGAAAGAAGCTATTTAAACAGACACACCCTCCAATCCCCATCAAAATGAAGGTCTTCTGAAGACCACCCCCTCTCTCCCCAAACCCGCAGCCACACATTGAGGCTGCATCTGGCCGCTTTGCGGGCTTCAGTGTTGTCTAGGACGAGATGAAAGCGCAAGACTATGAGCAACATACTTTTGCCTTTCTCATCGCCTCGATTTCAAATCTAGTTGCAACTCTTAAGCTGTTGTGCTGCTCAACGGTTCCTTCTTTATCTCAACGAGAAAACTTTTCGCAAAGGGAGCGCCTCCCGCTAGAACCGCCAGCCCCAGGCTGCGGGGAGGCGGCTGCGGCCCTGGGCTGGCCCGGGAGGTGCGCATTTCAGGAGAATGACTCTCCCAGACCCGCTTCCCCTTCGGCGCGCGGCGGCAAGAGATGTAACCTGAATCTTTGTTTAGGTTTTGGTTGGGAAGCGAGAATTAAAAAGCCACGGCAAAAGCGGAGAGCAGATTTTTTTTTTAAAGTCAAAAGTTAACAGGGCCATTCCCAATGATTTTTTTTCCCGTTAATGCTAACTCTGGACTAGGTTGGCTTGTCCTGATAAAGATCTTAACACGGAGAGAAGGCGGGTTTTCCTGCAGGAGGTGAGGCTCTTCCTCCAGGAAAAGACTTTCCCCCACACACACCCCCTTCCCTCCCTTTATGTAAGGTTCCACCCTCTGCAAAACAAACTTTCCCCCCCTTTTCTTTTCCTGGAGGGACAGACCTCAGCGAAGTTGGGGGGGAGAAAAAAAATCTTAAGAGGAGTCTGTCTACCCGAGCACGGGTAGGGCCAGGGCGGCCTCTGCGGAGGAGGACAGGCTGGTAGCTTCTCCCTCCTCGGGGTGTCAGCTTTGATTAGCGCCCGGGGGCGGGGGAGGGGGGATCGGCGGACGCGGACAGCCTCTGACCCTCGGAGCTGGTATGAGATAAGCAGCCCTGGCGGTGCCATGTACTGGAAAAGCGATCAGAGGTTTGTGTGTAAACTAGAAGAAAAGGACGTGCCGGAGCTGGCAGCTCCCCCCGAGAAGGTGAGCGAGGCGACGCCGGGCCCGACCCGCGGAATCGCCGTTTCCCTGAAACGCGAGCTGTTGGGGCTTCTCGACGAGGTTCAGAAATTACCTGTGACGGCCTCATCTTCAGACCTGACAATTTTTTTTTTTTTTGGTTACGTAGTAGCGTTAGTCAGTAATCATTGCCTCCCCTCCCCGCAAGCTCACTTAACCTGAAGCATGGACTTGGAGACTGTAATTTGGGAGAGGAAGCCTCGAGCCTAGGGCGCTCTCGGGTACAGATGTGAGTCGTGTTTTTGTTCTGTTTGCCGAGGTGATCGTGGCGGTCGGGGAGAGAGAATCGGGGGGTCCCCAAGTCTGTGGGGGGGGGGGGGGTGGACCCAACAGCGGCGCCCCGCCGCCGGCGGACGCTCGCGGGCCCATCCGCGCCGGCGGGCCCACCGCGAAAACAGACAGAGACGCGGCTCCCGGAAGGCCTCGGGGACCCCAGGGCGCCCGGGAGTGCTGTTTTGCTTAAAATTCCCAAAGAAGCAAACCCCCGAGTACGCGAGTCGGTGGCACAGTTGGTCTAGGAAATGAGGGGAACCGACAAGCTCTCACCTCGCCCTGGAGGCGGGACCCTGGGGTGTCTCCCACTTCAAATTTGAAAACCAACTGGAGCCGGTTGGAGCGCCCGACTTCTTTTTGCTGCGCGACGCGGGCGGGGACACCAGCGAACACGGGGCTTTTCTGCTCCAGCTCCCTTTGTGTCTGCGAGGACGCGGCCGCGCGGGTCCCGTGTGGGGAGCGCAGGGCCGGGGTGCCCAGGGCGGCAGCACCCCGCCCGGTGCTGGCAGAGGGCGAGCGGCAGGGAGGCGAAGAGTCCGACATGCGGAGCTGCGGGCCGCTGGACCTCGCACTCCACTCAGCCACCCCACCCGGCAGCACGCTCGAGTTTTCGAAAAAGCCGGCAGAAAACGCCCTTTAAGGCTGCGTTTTCGTTCAAGAACAAAACTCTAGCAAACGCTCGGAAACATTTGCGTCATGAGCGTTGTTACTTTAAAACGTGTTGACCGAGGTTGGGTGAGTTTTTTTTTTTTTTAATGGCACAAATTAAATTCAGCTGGATATTTTCCATTATTCGATACGCTTTCTGCGCTGGTTAAAAATAATCCTTTAGTAGCTCAAATGTTGACTTACTGAGCAATAAGTGGCAATTTACACCTGAAAGAAACGAGTGTAAATCACTCGCAGCTCTAATTGCTGCAAGTTTACGAAAGAGCTGCTGGCTCGGTCGAATCTGAAGCATTTTCATTCAAATTGTCATCGGAACAAGCACCAGGCTTCTTAAATCCCGCTGTAATTAGCCTTCAAGTGTCCTATTAAACCTCTTCACCTTTCGGGCTATCCAATTCAAAAAGCCCCCTTTAAAAAAAAAAAACATGTCTTGCTCTTTTAATTGAGGTTATTAAAGAAATCAAGTTTCTTCCCCCATCCCCTCCCCAATCCCCTTTTCTTCTCTCCCACCCTGCCTCTCCGCTCTGTGCACCCCACTTAGCCCGGGGAGCCCAGCCCCGC